>NW_024045133.1:769653-837495 GCF_012273895.1 Zerene cesonia | reverse complement strand
AGATTCGAAATTCAAATGTAATATTTTTTTATAATTAAGTGTAACAGTATTTATGGCCAGACTAAGTATATATATAGACTAAGTTGCGACACTAGTAAGAAATAAAGTCTCTCACTCTTCCTTCTCCGGTTCATCGTTTTTACTCCAGTCTTCTGTGTCTCTCTTCTTATCGTGCTTCTCCGAATCGGCGCTGAGCACCTGCAACATGCGCATGCGTCGCTGTGAGTTGGTGAAAACCGTCAGATCATAATCTGACTCGTGAGATTGTTATTTTTATTAAAAATCACAAAAAAAAAGTTAAAATTCTTCCATTTACTGTAATGAAATTTTATGTATTACGAGCTGCGCCCCGCGGTTTTACCCGCGTAAATCTGTATTCCGAAGGAATATCAGGATAAAAAGTTGCCTATATGTTATTTTAGTTGTCAGGCTAGCCACGTACCAAATATCACTGCAATCGGTTCAGTAATTTTTGCGTGAAAGAGCAACAAACACACATCCTTACAAATTTTCGCATTTATAATATTAGTAGGGCTAGTAGGATTAGTAGGATAGGATAGGATTTAAGATTATTTGACATTTGATAAAACATGGCCTAGATTTTATTTAATGTATACAACAAGTCAACAAAGTAAATATTATTTGCTTTTTTTTAATAAAAATCATTATAATGCTCTTTTCTCAATGTACATATAACACGGGTTTACGTTGTTTGTCCGCGATGATCTCTTAAATTACTCGACTGATTTAATCAAATTTGGCACACCATATGCAGTATGATCCAACTTATAAGACGGGATAGTTTATACATTAATTCGAATTACCAATAAATGACTACCCGGGCGGAGCCGGGGCGTGCAACAAGTATAACTATAAATTAGGAAAGAGTAACAGTACTCTTATATTATTTTTTATTAGTTGACTGCCTCCTTCGTACAATGGTCAACGCGTGCGCGTAGAACCGAGCGGTCCCGGGATCGCTTCCCGGTTGTTTGTCCCAAGTAACTTGTTCACCTAATTGTCCACGAAGAAAATCGATCAGTGAAATAGCTGTATACCATCTGCCCCATACCCCACTGGGGGACACGGGACTTCACATACTCTTACATCATTGCCACTCACCTCAGCCAGGCTCCAGCCGAAGTCCAGCGGGGGCCAGGTGAATCCGGGGCACGTCTCGTCATCTATCCGGGGTATGCCCAGACCCACGTCCACCGCTACAGCGCGGCGTATTTCGTCCGCTATGAGCAGGGCGTTTATCCTGGGAAAACGGTTGTTTAATTTAAGTGCTAGAGGTGTTAGAGTAAACAGACACGTCGGGATGTGATAAATATAATCATCATCATCATCATCATCGGCCCACATATGTTCCCACTGCTGGGACACAGGCCTCCTATGAGGGTTCAGGCCATAATCCACCACGCTGGCCAAGTGCGGGTTGGCAGATGTCACACGTCGTCGAACTTTTGATTCTTGGACATACCAGTTTCCTCACGATGTTTTCCTTCACCGTTTAATGTAATACAAAAACTTTAATGATAGAATCGGCTATATCGTAATTTTCTTGTAGAGTGAGAAATTTGTTTAGTCCTGGTCATCCTGGTTAGGATTATAAGATAAACTCATAAATTTTTGTATTGTTGTAATTTG
The DNA here is from genome assembly GCF_012273895.1 of Zerene cesonia. Lineage (NCBI taxonomy): Eukaryota > Metazoa > Arthropoda > Insecta > Lepidoptera > Pieridae > Zerene > Zerene cesonia. The sequence continues at coordinate 835,845 of NW_024045133.1, read as the reverse complement.
AATCGAATCTGTCCGTTTCCGAAATCGAGTCTAAAGAAGTCGGTTACATACAAACATACAGGTAAAGTGAAGTTTAGTATGTGGGAGTCGAGCGCGCTTCGGCACGAATTGGGCCAGCTCGCACTGGGGAATTACCACACCTCCACAGAAGACCGGTGTGAAATAGTATTCTGCTGTGTTCTCGTTCGATGAGTGGGAGAGCCGGAGGTCCATATTATTTCCTTACTTTCCCAGTGCTTTCTTTTATTCTTCTCGACAATCCTTTCTTAATTCCTTCCCAATTTAAAGTCGGCAATCGGTGTAAGGTCTGCAGTTGACCTTACGCCTCTACAAATGTCCATGGGCGGTGGTAGCGCTTACCATCAGCTGACCGACCAGCTCCATGCCGACTGTGACATTAAAAAAAAAAGTTTTGATCAGGGTCGATCAGCATCTATCAGGGTCGACCGGGGTCGATCCAGGTCGATCTAGGTCGACCAGGGTCTATCAGGGTCGATCATGGTCTATCAGTCTATCAGGGTCGACCAGGGTCGATCCAGGTCGATTCAGGTCGAGCAGGGTCTATCAGGGTCGAGCCGGATCCGGGCCGGGGGCTCACCGGTAGAGCACGCAGGGCAGCGCCACGGTGGCGGCCCACAGCGGCGCGGCGAACGGGTGCACGCGGCACAGCTCGGGCACCATGATCTGCTTCTGGTCGAGCCGGTCGCGCTTGGCGCGCCGCGTGCGCTCCGACGACACGGGCAGCGCCACGCCCTTGCGGTTCACGTACCTGCCGCAACGACGCACACACATACATGCAGATACAAGGGAAGAAACAGACGCAGAAACGGATACAGAGAATATAACAGGTACAGAAAAAGAACTAGATATAGAATCCTACTAATATTATAAATGCGAAAGTTTGTAACTATGTGTGTGTTTGTAACTCTTTCACGCAAAAACTACTGAACCGATTGCAATGAAATTTGGTACGTAGACAGCTGGACAACTGGAATAACAAATAGGTAACTTTTTATCCCGATATTCCTACGGGATACGGATATACGCGGGTGAAACCGCGGGGCGCAGCCAGTTGGTTATAGAGATTGAAATAGATACAGAACTAGGAATTGTGAAAGAAGTAGTAATTCAAATAGAAATAGTCACAATATAATAATAGAAATAATATACAAAACAGAGGGAAAGAAATAGTTATAGACATACACACACACACACACACATTCGCGTTCGCACGAATTCACAAACACACAAGTATAGAGTTATATTTTAAAATAATTCTTCACTACATAGTATTCATTTTGTTTCAACCAATTTCATTTAATTTCACACAATTACACAAAATTTCATTCAATTTCACACAATTACACAAAATTTCATCCAATTCCATTCAATTTCTCATCTAATTTAATTCAATTTCATCCAACTGCACCCAATTCCATCCCAAACTCATTTGAACACCTCGGAGAAGCGGACTCACCTCGGCGTCAGTAAATTCAACCTCGCGCTAGTGTGGTCCACGTCCAGCAGCGGCTGGTCGCTCTGCGTCAGCTCCGCGCCGTACTTCGCCCTGTAGTAGGACCGGAAGGTCGCGTGCTGGTCCGACGGAAACGACGAGTCGGGCGTGAGGTGCCAGCATATCTCCGCCACTAGGAAGAACTGAAATAAATATGTATTTTTCTTGTGTTTGATTTGTTATGTCCGGGACGTATGTCTAGTAACATATGAAAGTAACACTCTCCGTATCTTCACACCTAAATCAATAAAGCGAAACAATTTGGTACAAAGACAATATGTAGTGGAAAAAACCTCTTTTAAGGGGCTACTGAAAATCAGCGCTTGCGCATTACGCGTAGCACACGCTGAGTAGTTACGCTTTCTGGCACCACACCGATAAGTCCACCTTTTTATCATACGTTCGTTAACATTACGCGTTGAATAAACATTCTTTCAATCTTTCTTTCTATCTTTTCTTTTGACTAAGACGACAAAGCCAATTAGCTAGATATATTCAGAGTATTCACTTTCATATAACTTTTTAATACATCAATTTACGTCGAAATGTCATGAAATGTCTCCCAACTGACCTGAGGCTGATCCTGATTCCTGTACCAGGGTGTAACGACGGCCTCGCTGTATTTCTGCGGGTCAAATTTGAACACCTCCCCGGGCGCCAGCAGTGGATTTTCCACTCGCTTCTCCACAGTTTTATCCCCCCTTTTATCCCCATTTTTATCAATCCCCTTCCTCCCGTGCAAGGATTCCCTTGAAGCTGTGTGATCGTTTTCAACCCGCCTATCTACTGTTTTGCCCACACTCTTATCAACAACAGCATCCCCAATCGTATCCGCTGCAACTTTCACGTTTTTCTCAACCGTTACATCCGCCACTTTATCCACTGCATTTTCCATAGTTTTATCAACTGTGTCATCTGCACTGTCATCCACACTTTTATCTCCAGTTTTATCTCCAGTTTTATCCACAGTTTTATCGCCAGTTTTATCAACCCCATTGTCCTTCCATGACAGCTCTTCACGTTTCTTATCTTCCGTATGTTTATATATCAGTTCAAGGAAAGCCCAGTCTATGTCAACCATAGTTGTGCCGTCCGGTTTTGTCCCTGTAACATTTTTTTAAATTTTAATATGATTTGTTCTGATTAGAAATAACATTTAAAGAGATAACTTATAGCTAACTTAGAACTATTTTGCCATAAAATAAAAAATAAACGGCTGAACAAACTTTGATGGACATGAAAAACATTAACCCATAAACATTCTATGATACTTATAATCTACGTCTAACTCACTTTTTACAGTAGGCACAATATAATAATTGTTTTGCGTGGATCCCTCCGTCTCCAACTTCATACCGCGCCGGCGCACGCGCAGCACGTCAGAGAATACGAATCGCATAAATCTGAAGATATTATTTTATCCTTTTATTACAATAATAACCAGTTTCAATAAATGCAATAAAGCCAAAAATTTTGACAAACCATAGTTATGAATGTAATGAAAAAATCGCGTTTTATTTCGTTAAAAGTTCTAAAATTTTTTAGTACTAGCTGCGCCTCGCGGTTTCACCTGCATCTGCGTAAGTCTGTATCCCGTAGGAATATCAAGATCAAAAGTTGGCCATTTGTTATTCCAGCTATCTACATAGCAAATTTCATTACAATCGGTAGTAGTTCAGTAGTTTTTATAAGGATGTGTGTGTGTTTGCTGCTCTATCATGCAAAAATTACTGAACCGATTGCAGTGAAATTTGGTACGTAGATAGAAATATTAAAATAAAGAAGAAAGAAAGAAACATTTATTTGACTGCACGAAATAACAATTTAAACAAAGAATTAAAATTACACAATACAAAACGTAAAGTGGAGCCAAATGATTAATAATAATGTTATAATGGATAATTTTGTGTAGAAATGGATAATAATCTAATACATAAAATTCTCGTGTCACAGTTTTCGTTGCCATACTCCTCCGAAACGGCTTGACCGATTTTGATGAAATTTTTTGTGCTTATCCGGTATCTATGAGAATCGGCCAACATTTATTTTTCATAAACCTAAATGATAAGAGTAAGGCAGAACAGCGTTTGCCGGGTGCAGCTAGTAATATATAATTATGTTATAAAGGATAATGTTGTGTAAACTGGTGTAGTGCACTGCAGTGTAGTGTGGGACATTGCAGTCTGGTGTAGTGCACTGCAGTGTGGTATAGTGCACTGCAGCGTGGTATAGTGCACTGCAGTGTGGTATAGTGCACTGCAGTGTGGTGTAGTGCACTGCACTGCAACTCACCGCCGTATAAGCATGTCCCGCCTGGGCGACAGCCGCACGTCCGCCTCGAGCGCCGGCTCGACCGACACGCGCACTTCGCCCGACCTCGTGTACACCGGGAACGCGGGGATTTGTAATCTGTGGAGCCGTAACAGACAATATGTGTTGGGTATGTATTTCAACTACGTATTCAGAATTCAACCGACTTGAAAATAGAGGAATTTCCTAATTCAACCGTATGATTTATTTTTGTGTTCGCGGATAGTTTCTTCGCTTATGAACCGATTATGATGATCATTTTTTTTCATCTTATCATTCCCAAAGTATGAATGAAATCTGTCCGTTTAAGGTGGGTCGAAGTGGAGTCTTAAGGGGTCGGTTACACACAAACATACAAATAACGCTAATAAAAGCGTTTAAAAATAAGACAAACTCATAAAATTATTGTATTATCACGCATCCTTGATAAGTGTACTAAGTCTGAATTAAATCTGTCCGTTTACAGTGGGTCAAAATTGGGTCTAAATAAGTCGGTACACACAAACATGCAGGCGAATCCAATAAAAGCATGACAAAATAAGACAAACTCATAAAATTTTTGTATTATCCCCGATCCTCCATGAGCGTACTAAGATTCAATTAAATCTGTCCGTTTACAGTGGGTCAAAATCGGGTCAAAAGGGGGTCGGTCACACACAAAAGTGCAGGTGAAGCTCACCGGTCGGGCTCGGCGCGCAGCAGCACGCCGAGCGCCTGCGCCGCGTGCTGCGGCAGGTGCAGGCGGCGCCCGCGCGTGTTGTAGCGCTCCGGCAGCGCGCACCACAGCCCCGACACCAGCGCGTGCAGCGTGTTGCGCTTGCCTGCACGCGTACGTTACATCATCATCATCATCGCCATCATCATCATCATCATCATCATCGCCAGCGTCATCATCATCATCGCCAGCGTCATCATCATCATCATCATCATCATCGCCAGCGTCATCATCAACGTGACGGTGGTGAAACCGAAGAGTTAAAGAAAAAGACTTCCACTCTGTTCTATCTGACAAAACTCTAAGAACAGTGCGAGAGTCGGGCACGCTAAGGCACGAAATGGTCCAGCTCGCAGCGAGGTAGGAATACAGAAAATCGGCGAGAAATAGTGGTGTGTTATTGTGTTTTTGTATGGCCCGTTTCCTCACCCTATCCAGTCAATACCTTATTTTCTCATTACCTTATTACCTTATTTTATCTCATTACCTTATTTTCATCGTCATCCCTTTCCTTTTCCAATGTACAACGAAAAAATGATATAAGTAACTGCACTTATCTAATGAACTAAATTGGAATTTTATGGTAGACAGTACACCAGATAACTAAGGTTATCTAAATATGTAAAACGCAGAGTTCACTGACTGACTGACTGATGTCTCAGCACACAGCCCATGCTACTGGACCGATTGGTCTGAAATTTGGCATACAGATAGCCACTATGTTGTAGGCATCCGTTAAGAAAATATATTGAAAAATTCTATGATAAATAACTGATAAAAGTGTGCACCATGAAAATGTATTTAAACCACATGGACAAAGTTGCGGACAACATTTAGTGTTATATATTACCCCCAATACAATGGCCCAAATACACTCCCTTGGGGTACACCAAATAATTTTCTAACTCGAAACTTTAACTGAAGCAAGTCTCCATTCAACCAGACATGGTTCACGATAACAACTCACCGTTCCCTGTCACCGGTACATGCTGGGGCACCGGGTTCGCTTCGATTTCCGCATCCGTAGTGTCAATGATCGGCTGACAGTCCGTGAAAGCCCAGGCTGTCTGGAACGCATAAACACAACGCGTGTGACATCCCACCAATAGTATACACGGGGAAGCTTGTAAGATTGTTATGTAGGCGAGATTTTAGCAAGGCGTTTGACTTATTGGACCATGAAATATTGCTAAGAATGTTATCATATATAAAATTTTGTACGAATTAATTATTTTTTCTAACTCTACAAAAATTCTACAAATAACAACCGGTACCGCGAGAAAAAAGATTCCAAAGCTTACCCGTTTATAATAATACTGCCTTCGCTTAGTCGTCCCGGGTCTTGCTGAATCACCGTTGTCCGAAAACTCAGTGCTTATATTCGAGTCCAGTTCGGCCGCCTTGAAGTTTTCTTTGCCTATAAAAAAAGAAAGAGAGAAAGAAACATTTATTTGACTGCACAAAATTACAATTTAAACATGACAATAAAATTAAAACAACACAATACAACGATGAAAACAAAGAAAAATAAATTTAAAACGTGACACAAAGTGGAGTCAAATGGGATAGCCACTCAGCCTACGCAGCAATGCAGTTGCCACACTGATATTCAGTATTCAGTGATACTTGATAGTTTAAATTCTGGACTGTCTATGAGTACCATATCACTACATAAAATATATTTTTCGTATACATATAATACTCAATAATAATAAATATTTTTACACTGATTTACGTTTTCATATCAACAGTGTTGTCTAAGTTTGTGATAAAATTGATTTTTTTTATTTTAACAAACAACTAATCAGCTTCAAATTGTCATAATTAGATCAAATTTTAATGGCACAGTGCTCTGGCATCAGCCTCCGCATTTTCAAAAGCAAAAAGAGAGATAAAAATCGGTTCACCCAGTGAAGAATTATGAGACAACACACAAAAAAAAATCATCAAAATCAGTACATCCAGTAAAAAATGATGTGGTAACACACAAACAAGAACAGTCAAACTGATAAATCCTCCTTTTTTGAAGTCGGTTGATAATCCTACTCAGATTATAAGAATGTATTGTTGTATGTTTGTAACTCTTTCACGCAAAAACACCTGATCGGATCCTTGTGAAATTTGTCACCGGTACAGAATACACTCTGGATAAGCAGACAAGCCATTTTCCATCAGGTTACGACGCGGGCGAAGTCGCGGTATCGAGCTAGTTCAAAAAACATAGCTCGCTTCTTAATTGCCTCATTTTTGCTCACCTACGCTTATTCTTCTATTTTAATTTGGTTGTCTGGTAGAGATCGCTACCTAGCTATAAGGTCCGCTTTTGCCTAGTTCTCTTAATTTTCATTTCATGTTCTTATTGGCAATAAATCAGACTTTCTGCTTCCATTATAGCCCTGTAGTAGTGGCTGGAATACCTACCTAGTAGTCACACAATTATTTCATTTAAGACATAATATACTAACTTAGTTTTTAAGAATTAATTGTCACTGACAAAATGAGTCTTGAGTTACTTGAAATTAAATGAATAAAAATGAAAGATTTAATTTCTTCTCATACCTATCGGCATAAGCTGATCGTCCAGCTCCCCAGACTTGTGCAGGATCCTGCAAGCCTGCAGCGCCACCATCCGTCGGGCTAGCACCCGTGTTGGCATCGGGTGACCCTGGAAATAACGAACTGGTCCATATAGTATAAATTTGTGAAGAGACAGCAGTCAGTCAGACAAAAAACCATGTATGCGTGAAAAATTGTGTGTGTTTAATTTTTAATTTTTATTTATATAGCATTGAAATCCTACTTCCTATCCTACTAATATTATAAATGCGAAGGTTTGTAAGGATGTGTGTGTGTTTGTTGCACTTTCACGCAGAAACTACGGAACCGATTGCAATGAATGCAACTTTTTATCCCGATATTTCGCGGTTTCACCCGCGTTAGTCTGTATCCCGTTGGAATTGGTTCAGTAGTTTTTGCGTGAAAGAGCAACAAACACACACACACATCCTTACAAACTTTCGTATTTATAATACTAGCTGCGCCCCGCGGTTTCATCCGCGTAAGTCCATATTCCGTAGGAATATCGGGATAAAAAGTTATGATGACTATATGTTATTCCAGTTGTCCATCTGTCTACGTACCAAATTTCATCGCAATCGGTTCAGCAGTTTTTGCGTGAAAGAGCAACAAACGCACACACATCCTTACAAACTTTCGCATTTATAATATTAGTAGGATGTACATCTGTATGATAACGTATGGATGTACATAAAATGTATGCCACCACTCACCACAATGTTATACTTCACGGGACAGTTCAGGGGCATGCGCAGCGTGCATATATACGCGGTTTGCGTTTTCTCACCCATCGGGAGTTGAACCTGCTCCATCCACCATTGGGGCGCCAGCCGTGTGAACGTGTCGGATGGTAGTTTACCACAGTACCTATAGGGAAATAAATTCATTTCCAAATGAAGGCTTTGTAGTTGCATGAGCATTCTCATATTCAGAATGGCATTCATCATTTTCATTCAACAGAATTTACTTTAATTGGAAAGAAAGAAAGAAAGAAAGAAAAAACATTGATGAACACAAAAACACAGATGAAATAAAAAATAATAAAAACAAAAGTAAATATTAATAGCAAAATTAAATGTACAACAATAGCATGTCCCACAGTACCGCCAAAAAGGATCTAGTTCAGCTTGTGCCAGGCGTTGGCCTGGCGCTGGTATTTAACTATATAGAATAGGCCCAATTATATTGTTGTTTCTGATTTGTAATTGAATATTTAATAAGAAATACGTAGAGACCACCTTCAGCCTAGCAAATATAACTATCCAGAGATTTTTATTATCATTTCAATGATCTTCCTCATATATAAAAAGAAAAGGTGACTAGGGAAGAAAGTTTGTACAATGAAAAATTAAATGCGATCACGTTGGCGAAACTCAAGCAGCGGTGGCTCAGTGGTGAGAACCTCGGACTTTAAAATCGATAAGTTCAGGTTCGAGACGGGGCGAGCGTGCAGGAGATAAATTGATTTTTCGATTTATCTGCACATGTGGATAACATCACCACTGCTTAAAACGGTGAAGGAAGACATAGAGAGGAAACCGGCATGTCCAAGAATCAAAAAAGTTCGACGACACGTGACTTCTGCCAACCCGCACTTGGCCAGCGTGGTGGATTATGGCCTGAACCCTCATAGGAGGCCTGTGTCCCAGCTGTGGGAACATATATGGGTTGATGATGATGGCGAAACTAAAAGCATATATAGTATTAAAATGCAGTCGCAATGATCCAACTTTTAATAAAATCGCAATAACCCAACAGACAAAGTAAATTTTCAACTTATATAAATATACAGCCATATATATAAAAAAATCTCACAATGTTGTTTGTCAGTTTTCTTTAAAATGATCAACTCACCGATTAATCAAAGCGATAGCACTATTTAAATCCACGCTCGCAGCAACATCCCCCTTCGTCTCCACTTCATAGCTCACTTTCAAATCACTCCCGATTTTTGCTTCACTTTTACATGCGCACACACCATCGCTCACTTTTAAATTTACACTTTCACCGTTATTCGCACTTGATTTGGTGTGTGTGACACTTTGAACACTAATTTTACCACCGTCTCGGAAATCTAAAACGTCTACAGTACTATCCGACACTTTGTCACTTTGAACCGCTGTTTCTCTATCTTCAATTTTAATCACATCATCATTTCTGTCATTATCACCTTTCACTTTAGCATCATTATTAGCTTGGGCATCTTTATGTTTATCATTAATTTCATTTTCATTGTTCCCAACTATCACATCAGTATCATTAGCTTTAGTTTTGACTTCATCGAGCTCCTTAGTTTGCTTTTCAATATTAATGACACCATCATCAGCCATATCATCATTCATGCTTTTATCATAAACATCATCTTTGGGAGTGTACGCTTTAACATATTGTGTGTAGGTATCCGCCTCGATTTCTTCTTCAGAAGTCGGTTCGTTCTGAATACCACACCCACATTTTCTTGTTACGATCTGGATAAATGAAAATTAAGCATTAGTATTACAGGCTTTTTTATTTGCTACATTGCACTGCATATGTTTTACCCAAGAAATCATTTAGTTAAAATATGTAAAAAAACCTAAGTAATTGGGAATTTATATAATATTATGACAACGACACGGCAAGTTTTCCATCTAATAACCCCTTCTTACGGGACATGACAAATTCACTATAAACTACATCTCTATACAGAAGCCCATTTCCAATTTCCACCCTTCCCAGACCATTCCATATTTCGACCCCTTATAAGCGGACAGCGCAATGGCAGAGGCACCACCTCTGCTCTGTTCACGTGCGGTGGTGATCGCCTACCATCAGGGGAACCACCAGCTCAGTTGACCGCTATGACATAGAAAAAAAAAAAACACAAGTTTACCTGATCCAACTCCTTGTACACTGCCAAGTGGCGCACCAGCAGGGAGCTGTGTCGGTCGGCGTCCGCCAGAAGCGCCACTGACGACTTGCTGGCTCTCGCCCGGCTGCGGCACAGCCCGTGGGATCGGTACCTGGCGAAGCGGTATAAGGTTTCCTTACCTTGCTAATGTAACTGCTCTTTAAAAATGATGTCAAAGAACTTTCCAGTGGTTCATAAGCAATATTGTATGGATTTTCATCTTCCATACATTAATTGACGGTATAGAAGTCTCTCTGAACAAATTCTGTCTTAATATAGGTTTCAAATTAAGCACTACTAAACTCTATACCGCACCCTTGGCATAGTGATTAAAGCGTGAGCGTAGAAGCGAGGTGGATTCAATTCCCGGTGGGGACGGACAGAAAAAGTCTCGGTCCGGCGGGACACAGAAGGCTGATCACCCACTTGTCCAAAAATAAAATCGATAAGTGAAACAGATGTACATCATCTGTCCCATACCCCACTAGGCGACATTTATTTCACTACTACTAAACATTAATAATATGTATGTAAGTATTCTTTATAGTATGAAACAGGCACTAACAACATCTATTCCTATTAAAATATGCTCACATTCTTTCTCCCTCTCTTGCTATCCCTTTCTCCCTCCCACACACAATCCCTTATACGCAACACTAGCTGTGCCACGCGGTTTCACCCGCGTAAGTCTGTATTCCGTAGAGAAAAAGTTGCCTATGTGTTATTCCAGTTTTACAGATATCTACATACCAAATTTCATTGCAGTAGTGTTTGTGTGAAAGAGTAACAAACACACACGCATCCTTACAAACATCCATCCGTACTTACAAACTTTTGCGTTTATAATTAGTAGGATTAAACCGAACAATAAGTATACTATGTATGTGGTATGTATGAGGTACAGATCGCACCGGGGAAGTACCACACCCCCACAGAAGACCGGCGTGAAATAGCATTCTGCTGTTTCATTCGGTGAGTGGGGGAGCTGGAGGCCCATATCCTTTTCCTCCCCCTTCCCAGTCCTTTCCTTTATTCCTCTCGCCAATCCTTTCTTAATCCCTTCCCAATTTTAAGTCGGCAATCTATTTGTAGAGGCGTAAGGTCTGTAATCGACTTTACGCCTCTACAAATGTCCATGGGCGGTGGTAGCCCTTACCATCAGGCGTCCCACCAGCTCCATTGTCGACTGTGACATAAAAAAAAAACTTACGAAGATGGCACGTCCCATCTTACAACCAAGTTACATCGTGGCAGATCTATGCCCTCCTCCAAGGCAGACGTCGCTAGGAGCAGGTTGCATTCGTGCATCCGAAACCTGAAATTAGATTCGTTTAATTTAATTTTTAAGTTTTATAGCATTGAAATGAATTGAATGAATACATTTCTCATAGGATTGTTTTCTAAAAAAAACACACAGTTCTCCTCTGATCCGTCTCCTTGGTACAGTGGTTAACGCGTGAGTGTAGAACCGAGGGGTCCTGGGTTCAAATCCCGGTGGGGACGAAAAAAAATAATGTCTCGGTCTGGCAGGACACAAAAGGCTGATCACCTACTTGTTCGTAAAGAAAATCGATCAGTGAAACAGATGTACATACTCTGCCCCATACCCCACTGGGGGACACGGGACTTCACTTTACTTTCTCCTCTGATCGAACTCAAAGTCAAAAATTTATTCATTTAAACTAGACTTTTTCTTCATTTAACTAGATTCATCACGATTCTTAAGGCGTTTAGAAGCACCTAATAACCCTTTTCCACCAAAAAGGTTCTTACCCCTTTAGGTTCAGAATTCAGATAATTTGTTTTTTACACATTTTTTATAGCTTTCCCGACGTTTTCCTTCATCATTAGCAGTATTAACATGTGCAGAAAAATTAAAAGATCCCAAACCGCCAACTTATAGATTTAAGTCCACCAGTGAGCCACCACTTCTTTAAAACTTAAAGACCCACTAACTTCTTCAGCACGTCCTCCTGCTTCCTCCCCTGGCGCTGGCTCTCGCGCGGCTCGTCCGCCCCCTCCACGGCGCAGTACTGCGCGCACAGGTGCGCCAGCGAGCCCCGTGAGCGTGACATGTCCTATTGTAAAATTGCACTGTCATATATGTTTGTACCAAATTACATGCATACGATAAGTGTTTTTCACTTGAAAGAGTAACATACATACATACATCCATACATCCATCCATCGGTACCTACATAATACCAGCTTGTAACCTGCGGCGTCACTCGCGGGGTGCCCGGCTAGAAAGTAGTCTATGTGCTAACACAGACTATAATCTGTCTCTGTATCAAGTTTCATGCATACGATAAGCCGTTTTTACTTGAAAGAGTAGCAGACATCCATACATCCATCCATCGATACTTACAAACTCTAATGATAATAATACTACTAGATGCAACAGTCAGCCTGTATATAAGTATTTAATATGAGTTTTCTACCCTCTAGCTTTTTTTTTATGTCATAGCGGGCAACTGAGCTGGTGGTTCGCCTGATGGTAAACGATCACCACCACCCATGAACATTCGCAAAGGTAGTGCCTCTGCGAATGCGCTGCCCGCTTTTAGTGGGTAAGGGAAAAGGAACGGATTCATGACAGGAAAGATGGAATGGACTGGGACGGTTGAGTAAATGAAATAGGCCACCGGCTCCCCCACTCACCGTACGAAACACAGTGGCATGCCACTATTTCACGCCGGTTTTCTGTGGGGGTGTGGTACTTCCCCGGTGTGAGCTGGCCCAATTCGTGCCGAAGCGTGCTCGACTCCTACAACAGCTACATGAAAACTCAAAAATTTAGAACTTCAATGACTTTTAAACATAGAGAATATGTCAAACTCACCACAATGATCATGAAAAGTATCTTAGCCATCAGCGGCTCCTTCAAGAACACGATCCCACAGAGCGAGTCAGAGTTCTGCTGTTGCTGCACCTTAGTGTTCACTCTCGGCCGACCGCGCCCCCTGCCTCTGCCGCGTTTGAACACTTTCGCTTCACCAACACTGTCCACTTTGTCACTGTTATTTGTCACTTCACTGTTATCATGTCTTGCGGTATCACTGTTAGTTACTTCACTGTTATCGTTTAAGTTGCCGGTTGCGTTATCACTGTTAGTTGCTATTTCACTGTTTTCGCGTATGAATTCACTGTTATTTTCGTCTGTAGCGCTGTCATTTTCTGATACGTTATTTGTTTCAGTGTCATCTTTATTAGATGCATATTCATTGTTGTTAACTCTAGATGATTCTTTATCTAAAGCGTTATCGCACACGTCTTCGCTATTTAAAATTGTTTTCTTAGCATCCTCATCTTCATTAATGATATCTTTTAGATTCATTTCGATCAAATTCACTCGGTCTTCAATTTTATCGCCGAGAGCAGCGAAATTACATTCATTAATCTCGTCTAGAAGTTCTATTGTTTTCGACCTTTTCATTCCTTTTCTATTTGCATCATCTTCATTAACTATATCTGCATTTTCATTTAAACCACCATCCGAATCATCAATTGGTTTCCCTTCATTAACTCCATCATTAATTGTAGCATCATTATTTCCAACAGCCTTACAGCTATCTTGTATATCACATACACTTTCTACTATATTCCTATCAATTCCATTTGCTGTAGCATCATTGCTCTCATTAACTACATCATCAACTCTCTCCATTTTATTATCTTCGTTGGGTTTATCATCATTGACTCTATCGTTGCTCTCCGGTTGAAATTCTTCCAAAATGGCCGCGAACCTGAGCACTTTTGGTGTTGAAAACGACGTCAGCTTCTCCCAATCTGACGTGCAGCTCGAGAATATCAGATCAGCATAACATCGAATCTTTACAAAGACAGACGTACATAGGCAGAGTAGTAAAAAGTGTCTCTCGTATGGAACTTTGATTTTCAGCTTTTCTAACCTGCTGAGCAACGAAAACGCTGCTTTGTCCGCTGCGTAGGGACCTGGTAAAAATCAATGATAATATTATAAATGTGAAATTTTGTTTGTTTGAATGTTTGTCTTTCAATCACACTGAAACTTTTGAAGATTTTGATGAAATTCGGTATACAGACAGGGTATGAGCTGTCTTGGGTGATAGGATACTTTTTATCCCGCTTAAATGCTCCCTTGGGCTATAACAGGGATCTTGATCTTAAAATGTGACATACTTTACTTTTTTACATTACTTTTTTTGTCATTCAATGCGCGTTTTCGGTGTAATACACTAATATTATGTAATAATTTTTAACAAAAACATCTCAACCGCCTTCATATTGTCAGAACGAGACCAAATTTAAAGGGGGGAAGCTATCTACGTAACAAATTTCATTGCAATCGGTTCAGTAGTTTTTGCGTGAAAGAGTATCAAACATACACATACACATACATCAATCCTCACAAACTTTCGCATTTATTATATAAGTAGGATATAAACTATAGACGTTAAAGAACAGATAATAATAAAAAAAAACTGTAACAATATCCCAAGTGAGTGCCTCCATTAAGTTTGACTCATACGCAATATTGTCATCATATGGTCGGTCTAACGTCTGCCGTTAGTTCTTCGGGAATCTAGCACAGGGACACTGAGAATTCACTGGCTCACCACTACACCCAGTACAAACGCAGACGCACGTCGATCCCCGACCACGTACGTTACACGACTGACTGATCGACAACTACGCCATCTACTGGTGTACATGAGACAATGTATATATCTATTTAATAGATACAAACACTACAGTCGGGTTGGGAACCAGAACCAGGATGGAACCCTGGAACCAGTTGCAATATTCATTGCAGGGACTGCTGTTGCGGTCAACATTGAGCCATGCCTGGTGAAATCAGGTCATCATCATCATCATCATCATCAGCCCATATATGTTCCCACTGCTGGGACACAGGCCTCCTATGAGGGTTCGGGGAAATCAGGTCATACGCGGTTTGTATAGAACAACATCCCACATGTAGACTTACCCAATTCGTCCAATACGAACAGGAACTGATGAAACAGTTGCTTCGGTTCTATGGTGGGGTGCGGTATGTTCATGAATTCTTCATACAGCTCCTCCCCGTATATTTCCGTCGGGTCGTATCTGAAAATGGTGGCAATTTATCGTTTAGGTTTTAGTTTTATAGCATTGAAATGCTTTATAAATGAGAAATTTTTAAAGAATAGAAAAAAAATTCGCCTCTCTTGGTTTGCTACATAGATAGCTGGACAAGATACCCTTGTTATCTTATATATTATAATCCTATCCTACTAATATTATAAATGCAAAAGTTTGTAAGGATGTGTGTGTGTGTGTGTTTGTTGCTCTTTCACGCATAAAACTATTAAACCGATTGTAATTTAATTTGGTACGTAGACAGCTGGACAACTGGAATAAGAATAACATATAGGCAATTTAATTTTTAGTTTTATAGCATTTAAATGCTTTACCGAAAGAGTAGAAGAAATACGATGACTGTGGCAGGATCACGGGTGGCCGAGAGGCTAGG
This sequence comes from Zerene cesonia, assembly GCF_012273895.1. Classification (NCBI taxonomy): domain Eukaryota; kingdom Metazoa; phylum Arthropoda; class Insecta; order Lepidoptera; family Pieridae; genus Zerene; species Zerene cesonia. The sequence goes on along the minus strand of NW_024045133.1, from coordinate 820,346 downwards.
CGTTGCTACGGTTAGGCAAGAAACGCAGGTTCGAATCCTGCCTCGTGATCAAATTTTTTCCATTCTTTCAAAATTTCTCAACATATAGGCAACTTTTTATCCCGATATTCCTACGGGATATGGACTTACGCGGGTGAAACCGCGGGACGCAGCTAGTTCTACATATAATATTCACTCACCGATGCTCATTAATGAATTCCATAGCCTCATTTATTGTGTCTCTCATAAACTTATCCAGTTGTATGTAACTATCGGAGGGTTCCCTCGGCGCCTTCTCGAACTCTATTATCACCTCCTTCGGTTTCGTTATAGATGGTGATAACCTGAAAGAGGATATAAAAAAAATGGTTGCCTGTAAAGTCGGTTTTACGGGCGAAGATTTTACGTGACAACGTCTTTTTCTCGGTAGAATATTTATTGATATGAATATTATTAAATTGCACAATAGGAACAAGGAATTGAATGAAAATAAGAATTGCACAAATTTTAACTATTGAAAATACATTTTGTTTACTAAAAAGACAGAGACAGAGACACAAGCACGCGCCGATTCAATGCGCCTAATTCTCTAGTGCTGCGCGCGCGGCGGACCGATCACAGTTCGGTGACTCATCGTAACGTTACCGGGCGTTACACTGTACCAATTATGCGTCATGAAAGAGGATATGAATTTATTTAAAGAAATGCTTACCGACTAGATATATAATATTTATTGTTAAAATTATAATATATCTAACTAGCTGCACCCGGCAAACGCTGTTCTACCTTACTCTTTATCATTTAGGAGTATGAAGGATAGATGTTGGCTGATTCTCATAGATACCGGATGAGAACAAAAAATTTCATCAAAATCGGTCAAGCCGTTTCGGAGGAGTATGGCAACGAAAACTGTGACACGAGAATTTTATATATTAGATACATTAGTATTTATCATTCTTAATTATAGGTAGGCACAGCTTAAGCTTATAAAAATAAATATTTACATAAGACTATAAATATTGTAATTAGATATAACTTGGCTTAAGGCATTCAACAAACAAGGCATGTATGTGTATGTGTATGTACGTTTATTACTCTTTCAAACAAAAGATACTGAACCGATTGCAATGAATTTTGCTACATAGATAGCTGGACAACTGGTATAACACAAAGGCAACTTTTTGTTCCGATATTCCTACGAGAAAGAGACTTACGCGGGAGAAATCACGGGGCGCAGCTAGTTATAATGTAGGTACAGACAGACATACGGACAACAAAGTCTTAGTATTCACACTATCACACTAATATTCTAAATGTGAAAGTTTGTTTGTTCGTCAATCACGCCGAAACTTTTGGACGGATATTGATGAAATTTGGTATACAGACAGGGTATGAGCTGACTTGGGTGATAGGATACTTTTTATCCCGATTAAATGCTCTCTTGGGATAAAACAGGAATCTTGATATCCGGATGAAGCCGGGACGAGCGTCCAGTAAGTTAACAAGGTCCCATTTTATTACCCTTTAGGTACTCTGAACAGAGTTATTGTTAGGTGATATTCGATATTTTTTGCACTTTAATTGTTTCAGACAATTTTTTCACATATTTATAAATAGCATTTGCAATTGCAAAAAGTGAAGTCCCGTGACCCCCAGTGGAGTATGGGGTAGATGATGTACATCTGTATCACTGATCGATTTTCTTTACGGACAAGTAGGTGATCAGCCTTCTGTGTCCTGCCAGACCGAGACATTTTTTTTTGTGCGTCCCCACCGGGAATCGAACCCGGGACCCCTCGGTTCTGCGCTCACGCGTTAACCACTGTCCCAAGGAGGCGTTCAATTTGCAATACAAGAATACAAATATATAACATGTAGATCACCTTTTCCCACCATCTATATCCTCGGCTAGATCCATTTCGCAGCACAACTCCCTCTCCAACTCCTCCAGCCTCCACTCCAACTTCTCGTACATCTCGAAATCGTCCGAATTCTCGTATACCGCCATCTCCTTGGCGGTTGTCACTCTACCCTGATTGTTTGCGTCGTTTGTAACATCACAGTCGTTGGAATTTAATTCTATTCCATTGGTGCTGTTTCCTAAATCGTTCACGTCTATAATTTGTGGTCTCTCTCTAGATTCTATATCATTGATTGATGTATCACTTATTTTGGGATTGTTAGTTTCATTATCTTTTATTTCACTGTCTTTGTCATTAAATCCTTCTGTATCGTCATATTCGTTTTTAACATCACGAGTAACTGTTTCTTTTACTTCTAGATCAGGTGTATCTTCATAATTAACAGTGCTTTTGCTATTTTTATCATCATCATGTTCTTGTAAATTTTCACTATCTCTTTTATTATCTGTGGTAATGTCCACGTCAATTCTTTCACAAATTTCATCACTACCATCACTTCCTTTATATTCTTTGATATCACTGGAGCTCCCTCCATCAGACGCTTTGATCATTTCATTATTCGCACATTCATTATTTTCTCTATCATTCGCATTATCATCTATCCTAATGTCATTAGAATTATCATTAATATCATTAATTTCTTTCTCGCTTTGCATTACGTCGTCACTAATGGTATCATTGGATATTTCATTAACACCTTCGTGTTTTTCACATTCATCATTCGTTTGTTCATTGCCATAAGCCCCATCTTCATCATCTCTCGATGATTGGAACAGAGGGTACGTCATAGCTAATATCCTTGGTCTTTCATAAACATCACAGTTTTTGTATAGTTTCATTATCTGTAAATTATAAAATACATGTCTTTATAGTAATGATTAAAATTTTACATCATATTAGTTTTATAAACATATTTCAATAAGCAATAATATTATTATATTAAACATATAATATGCACAGTTTTTTCTTTTCAATGTCATAGCGGGCAACTGAGCTGGTGGTTCGCCTGATGGTAAGCGGTCACCACAGCCCGTGAACAGAGCAGAGGTAGAGCCTGTGCGAATGCGCTTCCCGCTTTAAAGGGGTCAGAGATAAAGAAAGAATTGTCCACTGGAAATATGGAATGGAATGGGAAGGTTGGGGGAGAGAAAACTGGCCTATGCGGACTATATGTTATATATATACTGCGCTACTGTTTGTTATAACATCAAAACTTGCAAAGCGCGAAGGTGGATATAAAAATTCAAGAAAATTAATAATTTAAATTGACTTGAAATCCATGGGCTTAATTTTAAATTTTAATTAGATTTATCTTGTACAAGGCAATTTAAATCATTAGTTATTCAATAAAAATATTAAATATCACATACATATCTCAGATTGTCATCTTTAAACACTAAATGGCAACTGTCTATGATGAGAACATTAATTTTTAGCATGTCCAACATATTTCCCACGAGGATTTGTTTGAATACCGACGTTGTACACACTATAACCTGAAAACAAAATTTATTTATTTATTAAAACATCAAATATCATTACAGGAGGATCTCAATATGCTATTGACTTAATCTAATTATATACAAACTAATACTAGAAAAAATTACAAACTGACAAACTATTTAATAACACACATAAGCTAATCTAATATATAAAATTCTCATGTCACAGTTTTCGTTGCCATACTCCTCCGAAACAGCTTGAACAATTTTGATTAAATTTTTTGTGCTTATCCGGTATCTATGAGAATCGGCCAACATCTATTTTTCATACCCCTAAATGATAAGAGTAAGGCAGAACAGCGTTTGCCGGTGCAGCTAGTAACTAATAATATTTACGAGAACTCTTGCCAATTCACCCAACGGACATGTGAAAACATCCACTTTCCCGTGGGGCTCGTTGAGAGTACGTATTGCTCGTACGAGAGAGGAAAATAAAACAATATGAGTATTCATTCGCACACACACACACATTATTATAAACAGGTGTTTAAAATGCCCATAGAATAAACAAAAAGGTAAATAGAGATTAAAAACTTTTTAACGGATTTTAAACGCGATTTATTAATTATATTATCAGTCTCTCCGTGACCACACTCGCTGTAAAGTGTTCGAAACGTCGGGTTAATAATATACTGAATTAATCGCGTTTAAAATCCGTTAAAAAGTCTTTAATTTCTAATGTAAAGCTCCCGTAAAATCAAAGACAAGAAAATACTAATAAGGTGACTATTTTTTTTGTGTTTGGTTTTATGCGAGTGTTATAAATGTAGATTTTAAACACTTTTGAACGGATTTTAAGAGTGATTGATTCATTATATCATTTGACCGGGTTATATAATATAATGAACTAGCTTTCCGCCCGTGACTTTGCCCGCATAGTCGCAGGAAAGATAGACCTGGTGTTTTCCCATGCTCCCGTGGGATTTCTGTGAGATAAAAATGTTTTTTATATCCTATGTACCTCCCCCCGGTTCTAAACTACCTCTGCACAAATTTTCAGCCAAATCGGTTAATCCGTTCTTGAGTTATAAATAGTGTAACTATCACAACCTTCTTATACATATAGATAGATATATAGCATTCAATTCTTGTTGGTTTTAAATTATACCAAACTGCCATGCATTACATAGCTCTGGGAATAGGTCGTTACCGCAAAATCATAAAAGCGTTCTGGCACAATAACGGTATTCTTTACTCATCATCATCATTATCATCAGCCTACATGTGTTCCACTGCATGGGAATAGGTCTCCAATGACGGTTCCACCAATAATAATTTATTAATTTTATAATATTGAAATGCTTAAAAAATCAACTACAAAATTTTCCGCCGGAATTTTTTAGCACTACCGACTATATAATGGTTTGACAACATCGTGAGGTATGTCTGAGATTCAAAAGTTCGACGACATGTGACATTTGTCAACCCGCACTTGGCCGGCGTGGTGGATTATGGCCTGAACCCTTATAAGAGGCCTGTGTCCCAGCTGTGGTATCATATATAGGCTGATGATGATGATGATGTTTGTACCTGCTTCTCCTCCAGCTCCTGCCTCCAGTCCTGTACATCATCATAACTCTTAACACCGCTGATCACCAAATCGGTCAATATCTTCAACTCGTGTGCTATGCAGTCAATCTTGGAAGCCCTCGTTAGGTATATGGAACGTTGATAACCAGATTTTAGTGAGCTGGAATAGATAAATGTAAACTGTTCTGAAAAACATCTCCACAAAGTTAATTTAATACTAATTGTTAAGCTTAACTTACTCTTACTTACATGAAAAATAAAATTTTTCTATTCTTTCAAAATTTCTCATTAATAAAGCATTTCAATGCTATAAAACTAAAAATTAAATTTAACAAAGGCCGCGTTCCATCGATACAATATTGTAATCATTGAAATAATGTTTCGTATTGGTTGTGATGATTCTCAATCATCTCAATAGATGGCGCGGGGTGCCCCTTAGGCACATGAAACCGAAAGAGTAGAAGAAATTCGATTACTGTGGCAGGATCACGGGTGGCCGAGAGGCTAGGCGTTGCTACGGTTAGGCAAGAAACGCAGGTTCGAATCCTGCCTCGTGATCGAATTTTTTCTATTCTTTCAAAATTTTTCATGAAAAATACAAATTTATTATTACTAACATAGTATAAAACAAAGTCGCTTTCTGTCCCTATGCCCCTATGTATGCCCCTATCTTTAAAACTACGCAACGGATTTTGATGGTGCTTTTTTTTAAAGATGGAGTGATTCAAGAGGAAGTTTATAATATGTATAATAACATCTATTGAACTACTCAGAAATTAACGCGTGCGAAGCCGCGGGTAAAAGCTAGTGATAGCTTATAAGTCACGGCTTCATATATAAAGACAGATTTAATTCGAACTTTGTAGTTTGTACAATTTATTAAAGAACTGTGATCCTTTACGATAATATTAATGCGAAAGTTTGTAAGGATCTGTGTGTGTTTGTTGCTCTTTCACGCAAAAACTACTGAACCGATTGCGATGAAATTTGGTACGTAGATGAATGGATAACTGGAATAATATATAGGCCACTTTTATCCCGATATTCCTACGGGATACGGACTTAGGCGGATGAAACCGCCGGGCACAGTTAGTAACACAATGATTTAATGAGTTTATCTTATATTAGTTTAGGATCGCCAAGGTTGAATAATATAGACATACAGTCTGTATCGGTGACACAAGTTGGTTGATTGCATAATTAAATCATGTTATGAGTTCTTTTAAACTGTATTTATGATTTTATGATATGATGCACCAGCTTTCAAATAAGAAATGAACATAGAAATTGTTTCAACCATTAAAAAGATTATGAGATAACAAATACCAAAAAAAAAAATAACGTTTATTTTTTTTTTTTTGGTGGATTTGATTAAAATTACGATTGTATACGGTAACTAGCTTTCCACCCGCGGCTTCGCCTGCGTGGAATTCAGTTATATCGCGCGACATAGAATGGCCTATGGGTTTTCGCAAAGTCTGGACTTTTTGTCAAAATTGGTTAAGTGGCTTAGGTGTGAAATAATCTTACATGATTTTATGTTTGACAATAAGGAACTTCCATACAAACTTTCATGCCCTATTTCAACTCCTTCTTCACTTTTTTTCGTAATAAAAAGTATCCTATGTCCTTCCCAAAGTTCAGTTCTATCATCATACCAAATTTCATCAAAATCGGTTCAGTCGTTTAGGCGTGAAACCGTAACAGACAGACATACAAACAGACAGAGTTACTTTCGCATTTATGATATTAGTAGGATATAAGTATTAAAAACGAGACATACCCCCGTATCCTATGAGCGTGCTCAATCAACAAGCTGGTGGGTATAAAGTTGGTGTGTTCGGTGATCATGATGTTCTTAGCACCAGCGGCCGCGGCGAGTCGGGCTCCGCCCTCCGCTGCCGTGAATCTCGAACAACAGGACTCCATTACTGAAATTATTGAAGACTTTCCATTAATAACAGTAATATACAAGATTAACAAATATATGCAAATATTATATGGTTCTGATGTTAAGCGCTACCACCGCCCGTGAACATTTTGCAGAGGCGTAAGATCGTTTGCAGACTTAATAACGCCTCTACAAATTGATTGCCGACCTTAAATGGTAAGGGTTGATAAAAGGATTGACGAGAGGAGATTTAAAGAAAGGATGGTGAAGGGTAGGGAAAAGGAACGCAACACAGTAGTATGCTACTATTTCACGCCAATCGTGGGAGTGTGGGGGCGTGGTGCCTTCACTGGCGCGTGATGGCCCAATTCGTACCGCAGTGTACTCGACTCTCACGTTATATACATTTTAATATATAAACCAAAATGATGGATTTCTGATTGTCCAGGAATCTCGGTCGTTTAAATTGTAATCTTATAAAGTTTTTTTTGTAGCTTTATTAAGAGCAATAAAGAATAAATAAATAAATCTCGAGCGGCCAAGAGGCTAGGTGTTGATACGGTATGGCAAAAAGGCATGGGTTCAAATCCCGCCTCATGATCAAATTTTCATCATCTTTATTATACAAACTACCTGTTCACCCGTGTTACATATATAGCCTACATCACTCAGTGCAACAGCTTTCTATTGGTCCAATAGTTTTTGTGAAAATTTCACTCTTTTATACAAAAGAAGGTCACCAACTTTCCTGTGAGGCGAGGGTGGTTGGGTGTGGTTTGGGTGCCACCACCACCAACCACCTGAGAGTGTGGATGTGGATTCTAAAAATGGGATCAATAAACAAAAATTTACTATAAAACAGAAAAGAAAAAACAAAAATGTCAATCAGTCATAGACTCACAGAGTTGAGTTTGAATATCACAAAAAACATTATTGTCCGAAACATCCTTCGTTTGAAGACTGACCAACTGAGACTGATGCTTCTATTATTCACTTTACTTTTCTAAAATAATCGACAAGGTCTCCATTATTATACTAATAAAGTAGAGTAGAAGCGTTTCTTTGTTTTACATATGCAAGTACTGCTGAAGCAATGTCAAAGATTCTTTCTATGTCACGATATATATTTGATCCACGAGTGTTAGAAGTTTTAAATGTGCTACAGACTAAACCGTGCTGGGGTGTGCTGCTAGTGAGTGGGTAAGTATAAGTAGTGAGAAAGATGTGCACAAACATAAAAGCGTACAGTGTACACCATTCCATCGCTCTCAATCTCTGATCAGATGGAAAACCGACACAAGTCGAGAGAATATAAAGTATAGTATAGAATAAAGGTAGTTCTGGTAACTGAATATATTAGCCCTACCTATTGCTGTGATTGTACGGTCCTTTCATTACGAATAAGTTAAACATATCATACATTTCAATAATAAATCTTAAAATATAAATAATAACAAGATTTTCCGTCTAATCGAGAGTTTCTCTAATTGGATTAAAAATGTAAGCGATATACATTGACTACTTACTTAAAACAATTGCGTTAATGAAGCAAGAACACAGTTTCTTTCATATTCACTGTTCGTTTTAATTTCGCTACGGTATTTACACAGAAATACACATAAAACCATCGAAAACTAAAAATTACAAGTATACACTTTATCTCTTCTTATATACTGGATGCGTGTATGGGTATTTTAAAAATGGAAAAACTGTTTTTTTTTTTTTTGTTTAAACTATACTCACTGTTTATCAAATTAGATGAAAATTGAAAAGTAATAGAAGACCAAACAATAAAATATTTAAAATAATCGGAAATGGGAATGCGTCCAAGCCTCCAGTTCAAACTTCAAATTGACAGTTGACACGGCGTTGTATGACAGTTGACAAGACAAAATGTGAACTTTGCACAATGGGCGACCTTATGGCTACAGAGCCATCTCTTCTTAGCAACTAAAACAACGAAACAATACAGAGAAAGTAAAACGTAAGACAAAAAATAAACCCTGTGCATGGTAAAAATATGAATCAAGTAAACGGATACTTAAGCCGGAAACTGACATCTCATTTTTATGTCACTATTTATTCTTAATAAATACTAGCGGTCCTCTTCGACTTCGCCCGTGGTACATGTATAGCCTTCCTCAATAAATAGGTTATCTAATACTGAAATAATTATACAAATCTAGTAGTTTTTGAGATTATGTGCGTGCGTTCAAACAAACAAACAAACTCTTCTCTTTTTAATTCAACTAATATCTAAATAATATAAATGCGAAAGTTTGTAAGGATGTGTGTCTTTGTTGCTCTTTCCTCACCAATACAAAATTATTTCATTACCGTAACTTAAAAAAAATATTTTCACCGATTTTGTGAGTTTTGTTCGAAAAAGTATATAAAATTATCGTGTTATAACCACAATGATTACATTTTTTAAACTTTTCCCAATATGTCATCACTCAATCCTTAACAGCTGTTTGTTGTTATTTTTGACTTTGACGTTAAAGTTACTCTCAGTGAACCGTACATACAAGTTACAACATAATAAATTTGCGAACAACATTCGTATTGTAACATAAACATTGACCAAAATGGACATCGTGTGTAAATTGGAAAAAGAAATATTGGAAATACGCAAGAAATTGGTATGCAAGGAGCAAGAATTGCTGGAAGTAAAAGAAAAAATGGGTACGGTATGTATCTTCGCGTTTCTACTATATATTTACAAGTTATATCCAAAAAAAAAAACACTCGGTTAAACTTATTATGTCTTTTAAAAGATATTCTCCTGTCGAATGTGATTAATACAATTAGAATTCTATTAGTATGGACTGGTTAGTTAATATAATACGTTTAGCTTTAAGTAAGTATTATCTTAATAGATATTTTTGAAACGTTCAAGAGGAAACATTTAAGTTATAAGCAAAGACCTCCAGCCCTTGCCTATATTCACTTTGGGCTGTTAATTCTTCCTTTAAGTATTGAAAAAGAAATAAAAATAGAAATACTTTTATTTGCCACCTCTAAAATATAATATACTAACATCTAAAACAAAATATGAAAACAAGTAATAATGGCAAAAAGTAATAGTGAAATGAATAAAATTAAACAAAAGCATTGTAAACAATTATATCACATTAGCTGCACCCCGCATAAGCCTGTATCCTGTAGGAATATCGGGATAAAATTTACCTTTGTTTTATTCCAGTTGTCCAGCTATCTACATACAAAATTTCATTGCAATCGGTTCAGTAGTTTTTGTGTGAAACAGTACCAACATACACATACGTCCATTTTCACTTTATATATATCTATATAACTTTTGCATTTATTATATTAGTAGGATAGTATAGGATAGCATATTGTATGCAACTAAATTTTTCTCACTTATACTCATTATAAATCTAAAGAGTCCTATTTCTGAAGTTATTATATTACTAAGAGGTATTTTAATAAGCAGGATTTGTTTTCTTTCTTTGTTCCTTTCTTTCTATTATTTACTATGTAAATGGTTTTCAGGCACAAATCAACAGTAAAAATGGATGTGACTTGGACAAAAGAAACTCTTTAAAAGTGCAATTTGGTGACAGCATTCCGAAATGGGCGATAGAGAGGTATTTATTATATATTACTAACTGCGCCCCGCGGTTTCACCCGCATAAGTCCGTATCCCATAGGAATATCGGGATAAAAAGTGGCCTATGTGTTATTCTAGTTGTCCAGCTGTGTACATACCAAATGGCATTGCAATCGGTTCAGTAGTTTTTGCGTGAAAGAGCAACAAACACACACACATCCTTACAAACTTTCGCATTTATAATATTAGTAGGACTACCACCAGAAAATGTTGTTTAGCCAGGATACTCTCAACACTTCCTCATCATTAGCCCAGATTAAAAAATTGGAGGAAATGACGATAATTTTTGGTCAAATAACAGAAAGAAAAACACCAATTGGTTACCATTTTGTTCATTTTCGTTCGGGAGCCTGAGGCCCATATCCCTTTCCTTACCCTTCCCAGTCCTTCCTTTATTCCTGCTATTTCTATGTGGGGCTAAATAAACATCCTTTATTTCCTTTCTTTTTTTTTGGAAACATCATTCAATAAACCGAAATAAGAACAAACATAGATGATTAATTAATTTTTTAAAGATAATTAATTTTTAGGTACAGCCGTCAAATTCTATTACCGGATATAGGCGTCCGCGGCCAAGAGAACCTTATGAGGGGCAAAGTCCTAATTGTCGGGGCCGGAGGCCTGGGGTGCCCTGCAGCTGTGTACTTAGCAGGCGCTGGTGTTGGTATGATATATCTTTGTATAAACCGACTTTTAAAAATTTTTTTTTACTAGCATTTCGCCCCGGCTTCGCCCGTGGTACATATATAGCCTATATCACTCAGCCAAGTTGCAGCTTTCTAATGGTAAAAGAATTTTATAAAATCGGTCCAGTAGTTTTGAGTTTATCCATTACAAACAAACAAATGAAAATACAAATTCTTCCTCTTTATAACATTAGTGTAGAAAAATTGAAGGTGGTTGATTAATTAAACCCTATACTATTGTATGTGACATCCTACTAATATGTATTATAAATGCGAAAGGATGTGTATGCGTATCTTTATCACGCTTTCACGCAAAAACTACTGTACCAATTGCAATGAAATTTGGTACGTAGACAGCTACATAACTGGAATAACATATAGGCAACTTTCTATCCCGATATTCCTACGGGATACGGACTTACGCGGACGCGAATGAAACCGCGGGGCGCGGCTAGTGTTCTATATTCATGTTTTCAGGTGAAATAGGCATAGTAGACTATGATACTGTGGACATAACAAATATACATAGACAGTTTTTGCATACCGAGAAAGAAGCAAACACAAGCAAAGCTGAATCGGCTGCAAATAGCTTGCGGAGGTGAGAGATTAGTTTGTGTGTATGTAATAGATAATACATTAATTATCATTAAATACTTGTTAGTTGTTACACCACACTGTGATACTAATCTTAATATAGATATTATTTTATTGTGGGAGTCGAGCACGCTTCGGCACGAATTGGGCCAGCTCGCACCGGGGATGTAACACACCTGCACAGGATACCGGCGTGAAATAGTAGCGTGCTAATGTGTTTCGTTCGGTGAGGGTGTATGTTTGTTACTCTTTCACGCAAATTCTACTGAACCGATTGAAATGAGATTTAGTACGTAGATAGCTGAAGAACTGGAATTACACGTAGGCAACATTTATCCCGATATACCTACGGGATCAGGACTTACGCGGGTAAAACCGCGGGGCGCATATAAATAACTAGATTTATATGTATAGGTTAAAACCACGCCCATTTCTAGAGGAAATACGCCAAAATTAATCATCATTTATCACTTTTTACGCAGCATAAATTCTCGAATAAAAGTCACCGCATACAAAATTCAATTGGACTCGTCGAACGCTCTAGAAATTGCTTCGAACTACGACGCCATATTGGATTGTTCTGACAACGTGCCCACAAGGTATATGCTGAGTGACGTAGCTGTGATTGCTAAGGTAAAAACTAATACTATAATAAATACTAAGTTAAACTTATTACATCGTTCGAACCTGCGTTTCTTGCCTAACCGTAGCAACGCCTAGCCTCTCGGCCACCCGTGATCCTGCCACAGTCATCGAATCTCTTTTACTCTTTCGGCAAGAAACGCAGGTTCGAATCCTGCCTCGTGATCAAATTTTTTCTATTCTTTCAAAAATTTCTCATTTATAAAGCATTTCAATGCTATAAAATTAAAAATTAAATTATTACATCGTCTCAAATGTTTGTCGGTCTGTGTGTCGCATGTCGCGTGACGGTCGGCCGCGGAGTGGGGATACAGTGAAAGGCGCTCGTCGGAGCGGCCGAGGGCAATATGGCGGCGTCTATAGTTCCATCAGCTGAACGTCAGTTAAATATCTATAATGTGAAATTTTGTATGTGGTAGTCGAGGACGCTTCGGCACGAATTGGGCCAGCTCGCACCGGGGAAGTACCACACCCCCACAGAAGACCGGCGTGAAATAGCATTCTGCTGTGTTTCGTTCGGTGAGTGGGGGAGCCGGAGGCCCATATCCTTTCCTTTATTCCTCTCGCCAATCCTTTCTTAATCCCTTCCCAATTTAAAGTCGGCAATCCATTTGTAGAGGCATAAGGTCTGTAATCGACTTTACGCCTCTACAAATGTTCATGGGCGGTGGTAGCGCTTACCATGAGGCGTCCCACCAGCTCCACCGCTCTTGCCGACTGTGACATAAAAAAAAAAACTTCACTTTTACCGTGGTTACATACAACCAGACAATCCTTTTTTTGTTTCCCTTTATTGGCTTCACCTGTATGTTTGTATGTGTCTTTGGACCCGATTCAAACGGACGGATTTAATTCAAACTCTGTACACTTATCAAGGATCGGTGACAATACAATAGTTTCAGGAATTTATCTTATTATCCTGATTAAGATCACCGGGATTAAATAATTTACTAACACTTCGTGTACGAGTTGGTTCCGTAATTAAAGTTTGTTTTTTAAATATGTTTATTTTGGTATTTGTCGCGTAAACGACTTACAATCTAGACTCAACATTGTCTGAAGCAAAAGTCTGCTAACACGTGTCTTAGGCAGACATTTCTTATAAGCGATACAATCGACTTTGAACATTACTGCAACGATATAGAGTGTTAATTTGAATCATTCATTTATACTATGTCGCTCTAACATACCACTACATATTATTTTGCGTTTTATTTGGACTCTACATGTATTCTTAGTTTGATCGCATAGTGCGCTATTTCTTGTTCGATATCACAAGTAAAACCGTATGCTAAAGTTAATGTTTTCATTTCAGATACCGTTAATATCAGGGAGTGCTTTAAAAATGGAAGGGCAGTTAACCATATATGGTTATAGAGGTCAGGGTCCTGATGATGAGGTAATTATTATATTCACCATCATCCATCTCTATTTCCTCACTCACTATCCTCACTATCCTCGTAATCCTTACTATCTTTTCTATCCTTACTTTATATTATAAATGAGAAACTGTGTTCGTTTGTTGTTGACGTTTGGAACGGATCTATTTTATGGTACGAGATATTTGTTTTCCGCGGTACTGTGACAACGCCCAGCCCTTCGGCCACCCGTGATCCCGCCTCAGTAATCGAATTTCTTCTACTCTTTTTGTGTCATATGCCTAATGGACACCCTAATCCATTTATTGATAGCCTCATATCATGTTGCCATATTATTGTAAAAACCGCCAGATTCAAGCACAGCTTTCGGACAGTTGACAATTATAGAAAGATAGAAAGAAAGAAATAAAATTATTGTCATTGAAAACAAAGAATTCTACGGATGTTATATTGTGTTCTAACGGTTTCACTTCGATAGATCTCAGTAGATATTTTCAATAAAAATAATGCGTTAAATTGTAAGCACCTTATGTGACGATTAACAATTTTTCGACAGATTACAATCTCGCGAGATATAAAATGTATTATTATGACCGTGACCACGCTCGCTGAATAATATAATAAATAGATCGCCTTTAAAATCCGTTAAATAGTTTTTAATTTCTTAATATTAAATTTACAATAACCCAGCCTGGGCCATGCTACCGCTGCGTGTTCCCCCGCCCCCCGCCACCGGAAGCAGTTGGTAGCTGTTCAGCCAATGGCGTCGCTGGTCCCGTCCCAGGGGCCATAGGTAAGTTTGGCTTAAATCTTTTTGTGCCATACCTTTAGGTATTGCCATGTCTAAATATTTATTGAATTTTTGTGTATTTGTTTGCTTTTCTTACACATTCTATAATACCGTTCGCCCCGGCTTCGCCCAAGTGACAAAGGCGGAAGGGTGTCAATATCGAAGGGTGAGGAAAAGGAAACGGGCCTCCGGCTCCCCCAAACACCCAGCGGAACACAGTAGTATGCTACTATTTCGTACCTATCTTCTGTGGGGGTGTGGTACTTCCCCGGTGCGAGCTGGCACAATTCCTGCTGAAGCGTGCTGGACTAACACATAATAATTTGTACTTTATTATAAAATATAATAAACAAACACTTTTTTATAATATTATGAGGGTAGATGTAAATAATTTTTTTTTAATAATATTATGAGGGTAGATGTAAATAAAAAATGTTTTCAGGTGCATTACAAGCGCTGGAGGCAATTAAGCTACTGGTTGGTCATGCTCGAGACAAGTTATTGGTTGGGAGGATGTTGATTTTTGATGGGGAAGACATGAGTTTTAGGACTGGTTAGTATTTAATTGTAATAGACTAGTATATCACTTCGTTGTCGCTCAGGATTTCTTATAGTTTTTCATAATTTTTAACATTTTTTATCTGTATCCGGTCAGGGACACTCTACCAATAAAAAATTATTGTTTTATTTATTAATTATTTATTTATAAATTTTATTTTTAGTATTAGCATTAAAATTCTTATCTATATATTTGTACACTTTCTTGTATGTATTTATACACTTTCTACCTTTTCAAAATTTATATTTCCTGTATCCAAAGGTTGCCTGGAAGAAATCGCTTCAAAGCGATAAGGCCGCCAAATTGTACAGTAGATATTGTTTATTGGTTTTTGTTAACTGTATGTGTATTGTACAATAAAGTGTAAATAAATAAATAATTAAAATGCCACATAATTGAAAATACGTTTCATCTTTGATTTTTTTATATGTCACAGTCGGCAATGGAGCTGGTGGGTCGCCTGATGGTAAGCGCTACCACCGCCCATGGACATTTGTAGAGGCGTATGGTCAAAGACCTTTCGCCTCTACAAATAGTTTGCCGACTTTAATTGGGAAGGGATTAGGAAAGGATTGATGAGAGGAATAAAGGAAATGACTGGGAAGGGAAAAAGGATATGGGCCTCCGGCTCCCCCACTCACCGTACGAAACACAATAGCAAGCTATTACTTCACACCGTTCATCTGTGGGGGTGTGGCACTTCCCCGGCGCGAGCTGGCCCAATTCGTGCCGAAGCGTGCTCGACTCCCACATACGCGTTCGTGCGACCCTATGTGCCAACAAAGACCGATGATTCATTGATTATATGATATCAACAGTAACTTATCTAAATTTGCTTTAATCTTTTCCAGTAAAGCTTCGTCCCCGAAACGTCCAATGCCCCTCGTGTTCTGAAAACCCAACTATAACAAAATTGGTCGACTACGAAATATTCTGTAGCGCGCAGGCAAATGACAAGGTTGGAGTTGTTGGAGTTGTATTATTCCGTAAACACTTCTATCACACTAATAAATATGAATGTTTCTTTGTTTCTTTGTTTGGATGTTTGTCCGTCAATCATGCCGAACAGCCCACACAAGCTGCTTAGCTTCATGGAGGAGCTGGGATGGTTCCAGCTTTGACTGGCCACCCCCCCTTCTTTTCTTTCACGCAAAATAGGCGCTTGACGTCGAGTTGCGGAAAACGAGCCCGTATTATTATTATTAATCATGCCGAAACTTCTGAACGGATTATTATGAAATTTGGTATACAGACAGGGTATGAGCTGAAATGGGTGATAGGATATATTTTTATCCAGTTTAAATTCTCCCTTCTGATAAAACATGAATCTTGATATCCGGGCGGAGCGAAAATTCAAATAAACAAACTTTCACATTTATAACATTAGCGTGATAGTGTGATTAAATTCTAATTTGTCTATATATTGAATAAATGTATTATTTTAAAAATAACCTATAAGTAAAATACTTTCAGGATTTAAATCTAGACATCCTACCGCCGGAGAACCGAATAACCGTCACGGAATTGGCGGGAAAGCTGACGGGCGACGTTTCAGAAAAGCGCCACCTGTTGGTCGACGTGCGGAGCGCGCCCGAGTTCAACATGTGCAAGATAGATGGCGCTGTTAACTATCCGATAGACGATCTGCGCAAGGACAAAATGGACGCTCTGCTGACTGAAATAAGGAAATGCACCAGCCAGGGTAGAGTATATAGCTCTTTACGAATTTGTAACGAGATATCGTGTATACTGTATAGACTAGTATAATAAAAAAAAAAACAGTGCGGTACATTGATCCCCAGGATTGGGAGACAATTATCCTACTTCCTATCCTACTAATAAAAATAATATAAATATTATAAATGCGACAGTTTGTACGGATATGTGTGTGTGTGTCTGTTGCTCTTTCACGCAAAAACTACTGAAGCGATTGCAATGACATTTGGTGCGTAGACAGCTGGACAACTGGAATAATATATAGGCAACTTTCTATCCCGATATTCCTACGGGATACGGACTTACGCGGGTGAAATCGCGGAGCGCAGCTAGTATTATAATATACTACACACACATCCTTACAAACTTTCGCATTTATAATATTAGTAGGATTGTACTATTGAATTATATTTTACTATATTGTACTATTGGATACAATTATATTATACATTTACTATATATATATATATATATATATATTATATATTATTTATTATACACTAGCAGTTTGCCATGATTTCGCTCGTGGTACATATATAGCCTATGTCACTCAGTGAAGTTACAGCTTTCTAACAGTGAAAGAATTTTTTAAGTCGGTCCAGTAGTTTTTGAGTTTATCCATTACAAACAAACAAAAATACAAATTCTTCCTCTTCGTTATATATAGTGTAGATTTTATCAGTTATAATTTTTTTTAAAAGGTTTTCCTTATTGTCCTCACCTTTAATCCGATCCGATCTAACCTTAATCTCTCGATCTGCTGAACCGATTTTAAAATTCTTTCACCAACAGAAAGTCACGTTATGTGTGTGTCATGGGCTATATTTTATATAGTTTATAAACATAAAATGTTTTCTTTTTATAATAAAAAAGTAACCCTAATCAACTAAACAAATATTTTATTTATTTTTATTATATTTTATTTATTTTTTTGTTTGACAGTGACTTTCATCTGTAGAAGAGGCAACGATTCCCAAATCGCGGCCAAGCGTGTTCTCGATGTTATTGAGGACAAACATAAAAACAAAATCAAGGACTTAACTGGCGGCCTGCACGCGTGGTCTAAATATATTGATCATGATTTCCCTGTCTATTAGAATATTTTTATTATTATTTCCCTGTCTAATAGAAAGAAAAGAAAAATATATATCAGAAAATAAGCAATACAATAATTAATGGCTAGTCTTAACAATTGTTTGGGAATAGTGGAATATATTATTTTTAACCGAGTTCATAAAAGAGCAGGTTCTCAATTGGACTGTATTTTTCTTGTTTGTATGTAACCTCGTAACTTTTTACTGGGTGAACCGGTTTTGATGATTCTTTGTTATTAGAAAGCTAGTGCCGACTATGAGGTCCAATTTTGATCTAGTTCTAAAAATTGAAGGGAGTTATTGTTAAATATAATTATGTTGTTATGAAGTTATTACATACTAGAAACACCCAACTCAGGACTGCTTATTAAAATATCAAATATTATTCGAATTATAAATTAAATTATTAGAAATATTATAAAACATTCATTGAAATCAACACCTTATGGCGTTGCAGTAGCGATCAAAGTCGTTTGTAATTGATTAAATTGTATAGCACATTAGAAAACTCTGCCTAATACATGCATAGGCAGAGTTTCGGTTAGGACAATTTTGTACTAAATCTTATTATCAATGTAAAATATAAAGTTTCTTTGAAGTTGATATAAATATGTCTTTTTCTAGAAGATTTATCTGAACTTTCTAGAACATAAAGGTAATGGAGAAATCTCATATTGTAATTCGTATCATTGAATGCTGCACTTTTTGTAGAATTCAGCTGATATTTTATTTATAACTAAAGTGTATAAATGAACATTTTTGGTTTTTTTTTTGACTTCACCTTAATAGTCCAATATCGACCATGTCCCACCCTAATGTCTGACACTAGGATGGGTAATAGTCGAAAATTGATCCAAGCTAGTGTCAGACATTAGGATGGGATATAGTCGAAATTTGGTCGAAATTAGACTATAAAAGTGAAGTCCCGTGTCCCCTAGTGGAGTATGGGGCAGATGACATACATCTATTTCACTGATCGATTTTCTGTATGGACAAGTAGATCAACTTTCTGTGTTCTGCCAGACTGCGACATTTTTTTTGAGACTCAAAAAGTGTTAATAAACTGGAGGTTGCATTTTAATAGTTTTTATCTTAGATTTAAAAACCATTTTTGTTACAACCACCACCTTGGTACAGTAGTTAGTACGTGAGCGTAGAAACGAGGGTTCCCGGGTTTCATTCCCGGTGGGGACTCACAAGATGTCCCATGTCTTGTTAGACATGAGACATTTTGTGCCTACTGTATCCTGCTGGCTGATCATCTACTTGTCCATAAAAATCAATCAGTGAAACAGGTGTATGTCATCTGCCCCATACCCTACTAGAGGACACGGGACTTCACATTTTTGTTAAAACGCGTTTTCCCCAGCTGGAACTAGTTACAACTAAATGCCTTTATTACAACTAGTTTTAAAAATGGAAAACGAATTGTAGAATCCAATTTATGTCTAGTTTCTGAACACATTTATATTGTTATTAAAAAATATGATATTATTTTGTTTTTATTACCAATCATATAGTATTTAAATTGTAGTTTTATAGCATTCAAATCTATACTAAAAATATAAAGCTGAAGAGTTTGTTTGTTTACTTGGACGCGATAATCTCAGGAACTGGTCCGATTTGAAAAATAATTTCAGCGTTTGATAGCCCATTTATTGAGGAAGGCTTTAGGCTCTGAAGAAACTACCTTCCGAACCGGTGGTAAATGTTATAACTGTGTAATATGACGGTTCAAAAGTGCTTCTATAAGAAGTCTAGTTGAATGAATAAGAGTTTATATTATCACTAGATGCGCTCCGCGGTTTCACCCGCGTAAGGCCGTATCCCGTAGGAATATCGGGATATAAAGTTGCCTATGTGTTATTCCAGTTGTCCAGCTGTCTACGTACCAAATTTCATTGCAATCGGTTCAGTAGTTTTTGTGTGAAAGAGCAACAAACACACACACACATCCTTACAAACTTTCGCATTTATAATATTAGTAGGATAGTAGGGTAGGATTTATTATTTGAGTTTATATAACATCAGGTACCACGTGGGTAGAAACGTGGGTCACAGCTAGTGCTCTATAAAGTTCTCGGAGTATCCCTTTGGCGCACGAAACCAAAAGAGTAGAAGAAATTCCACTGCTGAGGCGGGATCACGGGTGGCCGAGAGGCTAGGGGTTGCTACGGTTTGGCAAAATGACGCGGGTTCGAATCCCGCCTCATGATCTATTCTTTAAAAATTTTCCAATCATAGAGTATTCTAATTAACTATATACATGCCTATCTAATATATAAAATTCTCGTGTCACAGTTTTCGTTGCCATACTCCTCCGAAACGGTTTGACCGATTTTGATGAAATTTTTTGTGCTTATCCGGTATCTGTGAGAATCGGACAACATCTATTTTTCATACCCCTAAATGATAAGAGTAAGGCAGAACAGGCGTTTGCCGGGTGCAGCTAGTAGCTATATATAATTCTAAATCACTATATATTATGGTAACGCCAATATTATTAAAATAGTGAATTAAAATTAAATATTTATTATTTTGTGGTGTAATCCAACTACCCTCCTTACACGCGAACACAACCAATCACCGCACGCTCTTAAAGCAACCGCAACGTCCCTATTGGGCGTAGTGACGCATATACAGTCAAACAGTCTGCATCGATCTTCCGTGACGATCGGATCTCAATAACGGAGTGTCGAGTGCCGAGTGCCGGAGTGTCTTCACGTGGCCTCTAGACATTTCGTGTATAATTCGCATACCACCAGAGAGCCTTTATGAGGCTTTCTTGTCACCGCATCAATCGAAGAGATCTTTCATAAAGATCGTAACCCGCAACCGCCGGAGAACCTCCATGAGGTTCTTCAGATATCTCAGGCATTGTGCTAGTGTAACCGCCTTCCTATTTGGTCGCGCTGAACCGCCGCGTGTGTGTGTGTGGAGTGAGGGACTGGATCTGGTCTGCCTGGCCCGAGCTGGAGGACCCTTGACCGCGTGGTGCTGTGCCGCGTGCTTGCTTGGACGCTACTCCCTCAGACGAGGTATGTGCCGTGTGTTACCGTCTTTCCCTTTTTCGCTACACCACGTAGATTAAGTTTTACAGTCCGCTTAATATCGAAATTATTATATATTGGCGCGACCATAGTGTGAAGCAGTCGCTTTCTCTGTCATTATGTCCCTATCTATGCTTAAATATTTAAAACTACGCAACGAATTTTGATAGGATGTTTTTTAATAGTAGAGTGATTCAAGAGGAAGGTTTATATGTATAATAATATCTATTAAACTAATCTTAACAAACATACAGTTTGATTTCAATAATCGATCACATAACTACCAATACTACAAGTGCTAAAAATATTTATTTATTTTGGATTCATCAGCTGTTGTTGCATAAACAATTTATCTCCATACAAAAAAAAAGTTTAGTGTATCTAATGTGTACATTATTATAATGTACACATTAGATATTTAATTATTGTGCATATAATGACATTATATGCACAATAATTAAAGATAAAAACAACATTCAGAATAAAAAAAAATCTTTATCTTTAATTATTGTGCATATAATGACATTATATGAACAATAATTAAAGATAAAAACAACATTCAGAATAAAAAAAAAACAAGTATAGCTATGGTGTATGGTATCTAACAAACAAATTAGAATCTATTCATATTATCATATAATGTGAGCGTAAAATAATAATTAGAGATAGGACGGAATTATTGCCTTCCGTAACTTATAGTAGTCAGAGAAAATATCTACAGAATTATGTAGGTTACAAAGTCTAGGGATCGGCGGGTTGCGACCCAGTACAGTTCTGCTTCGACGCGCAAAAATTAAGTTTGTTATTTGTTTCCATGGGTGATGCTTAGGTATATTGAATTTAAATGATTTACAACCTTCTCACAATCAATTGTATAATGAAAGACTAGTTGCGCCACGCGGTTTCACCCGCATAAGCCCGTATCCCGTAGGAATATCGGGATAAAAAGTTGCCTATATGTTATTCCAGTTGTCCAGCTGTCTACGTACCAAATTTGATTACAATCGGTTCAGCAGTTTTTGCGTGAAAGAGCAACAAACACACACATCCTTACAAACTTTCGCATTTATGACATTAGTAGGATTAGTAGGACTTTATATAGAAACATAATATCCAGCATGTTTCTGAATTGTAAAATATCACAAAATATTCGGTATCCTGCATAGTTCAATGCATAGACAGTTGTTGTTAGTTTTGTAAGGATAGAGTTATATTTTTAAGGTCCAGTTAAAAATAAACACTAAAGCCACAGACTAACAATTCACACAGTATTTTTATGTACCTAACAGCGGACGACTTAGCTGGTAGTTCGTCTGATGGTAAGCGATCATCATCGCCCACGAACATTCATAGAGGTGGGTATAACGGCCCTACGGCCGCTTTTAAGGGGTAAGAATAAGGAAAAGATTGACGTCTGGAATAAAGGAATGGACAAGGGAGGGTAAGGAAAAGGATACAGGCTCCCTCACTCACCTAACGATACACATCAGCATGCGTATGACGCCGATCTTCTAGTGGGGGTATGGTACCTTCCCGGCGAGTTGGCCTAATTCATTAAAATAAGTTGTACTAATTAACATTAAATGAGTTGTATTAAGTTGAATGTTTCGCTTAATACTGCGCAATCTATTTAAATTCATTCAATATTCCAAATCAATCGTTCATCTTCTAAATCATAGCGTAACTCTTCTTCATCGTTCTTATCATCGCGCCGTGCTTTGCCGCGCCGAATCTTTTTTAAATGATTTAATAGATTGCTTTCCTGTATCGCCTCTGCGTAGCTGTGCCCTTGACTTTTGACACGTTGATAATTCCGTCTACTTCCCTTGTAATTATTAAAATTATTATTATTTCCCTCTACATCTGAGTCGAATCTATGTTCAAATGAGTCAAAACTATGTTCGCTTGTTTCCTTCCATTCGTATGTTCTTTTCGGCCTTGATAATTTTCATTAATTGGAATGTATTCTAAGACAGTATTTCGCCTTCTATCATTATAGTCAAAATTATCACGTGCATCATAGTTTTGTTGTTTATTTTCATTTAATTCCCTATCATTTTGATCTTCATCTAGAGACAGTAGAATTAAGCCGTGCCTTCTACCAGCTGTTTTATGATCTATATTTCGTATGGCATCATTTATATCATGATTTTCATTCTGCTCGCGTCTGAAGTATTGATTTCCTTTCATTTCGTCTCTATTATTACCACGTCTTCTAATATTATAATTAAAACTTCGTATTCTATCATTTGCTTCTAAATTGTCACGATCAGTATGTTTTAAGTACCTCCTAGCATTGATTTTTCTTCTGTTTTCATTGTCGTTCAGATATCGTCTTTCTAGTTCTTGTATTTGCTCATGGTTTATCTTGAGATAATCATTTATAAGTCTTCTCGCATTATTTTCTGTGTTTCTCATTACAGTTACTTGTTTATCATCAACATTTTGTCTTGTATTATCTTCAAATGAACCACCAGTTAAATGCCTTCTTGCTTGGTGATGTTTTGATACAGCGCCGTCAAATCGTAGAGATGTTTTACTCTTGTCGTTGCCGAGGAATATGGGAATTTTTACGTGCATCTTATTTGATTCGTATTCTGCTTGGAGTGGGCTCTTGGGCGCCAGTATATCCACTTTTTGTATGTTCTTTGACGCTAATATATGTGTTTGTAGTACTGAAACAGGATTATTTGAATGGAACGGTTTAAATTAGGGAATATCAGGTGTGTTGACGTTTATTACTGGAAAATAATAACGAATACGCTGGTAGAGTTTTGTTTATAGTGCCTAGTGTAGTATTATGTTATCTGTCGTAATATAAAACCTTAATTAAAAATTTATTAGGTCACAGAGTTTACTATAGCATTCATGAATATTTGGAAGATAGCCCGTGGAATGGAATGGATTGTTGTTGCTTAAGAACCACAGGACAGTTCTTTGGAACCATTATTATGTATACATAATATTACCTATGTATTAAAATGTAAAATTTACACAATTAGAAAAGAGTAATACAGAGTTTCTTGTCGGCTCTTGTGTAGAAATTGCTTTCCGAACCGGTGGTAAATGTTATAACTGTGTTATGACGATTCAAAAGTGCTTCTATAAGAAGTCTGATGAAATAAATAAATGTTTGAGTTTGATGAATAAAGCTGAAGAGTTTGTTTGTTTGATCGTACTAATCTCAGGAACTACTGGTCCGATTTGTAAAATTCTATCAGTGTAAGATGCCCATTTATTGAGGAAGACTAGGGCGGACCGCTAGTATTAATATATGATGATTGTAAAAACTTACTTAGTAGAACAAGAATTGTCTGCTCACACATGGCTGTTATATAGTTTGATATTCAGTGTTCTTCAATTGAAAAAATTCGATAAATTCTAAAAACTTAAAGATAAGCAAGTAAGCTGGCGATAAATTGAATTTTCAGTTATCCATAATTGTTATTTCATTCAATGTTATATCATTTCCCGAGTGTGTTTGAATTAAATCATTCTGTTGGTCTTATATCTTTACGATTAGTAAAATAGGAAAATATTTTATTATGTAGGTACATATTGTAATAAAAAATTTATGGAAATACATTACGCGTACAATTTTCGCAAACTATGCGTTTATATAATCAATCTTGAAGTAAAATATATAAATTCATGTCATTTTCATAGTGAATTTATTGATGAATTTCTTGATAGAGATAGATTGTCTATCTGACAATTGTTTTGCTCAGTTTAATCTCAAATACTACATGGGTATAGTGGTAAAGAAGGCTCAAGTTTGAATCCCGGCTTAGATAAAAAATTAGATGGGTATTTATGGGATCATATACCTTAAATCTAGATAATGTTGGAGCATTTTTTATGCCTTAGCTGGCCACTGAGCTGGTGGATCGCCTTTTTTTTAGTGGGAAAATCTTGCATATATATCCACGGCCCTCGGGGAAGGAGCCTGAGAGGGAAGGAGTGGGTTATGTCGGTTTCTTACCGATCAGAACCCAACTGTGTTCAGCTGCTTTAGTGAACGGGCCAAGGGAGCTGGTTATAATTCATCCGCGACCCTTGGTGGATCGCCTGATGGTAAGCGATCACCATCCATAACAGTCCGCTTTTAAGGAGTAAAGGATATAGAAAGGATTGACAATGGGAATAAGGGATGGCCTGGGAAGGGTGAGGCAAAGAAAATTGACCTTTGTTTTAGAAATCAATAAATTTTTCCTCTGTGTGTTAATTTTTCTTTGATATTTTATGTCATATTGTAATGGTCGTGTATTTAATGTGTTCTTATAATAAACGTTTAATCTTTCTATATATCCAATGTAAGAAAGAAAAAGAAGAAAGAAAGAAAATACGTTTATTATGACACATACAGGTAAAAATAACAAGGTAATTATTATACTTAAAATATATATGTGCCTTAATTAGGCCCGCCACTCAGCCTATAAACACTGATTTTCAGTGGATGCCTTATGCCTTATTGACATACGACAACAATGTGTGGTCGTATCGCGTAAAATTATGTGTGTAAAAAAAAGTGAAGTCACGTGTCCCCTAGTGGGGTATGGGGCAGATG
Organism: Zerene cesonia; assembly: GCF_012273895.1. Classification (NCBI taxonomy): domain Eukaryota; kingdom Metazoa; phylum Arthropoda; class Insecta; order Lepidoptera; family Pieridae; genus Zerene; species Zerene cesonia. The sequence continues at coordinate 794,811 of NW_024045133.1, read as the reverse complement.
ATGTACATCCGTTTCACTGATCTATTTTCTTTAGGGACAAGTAGGTGATCAGCCTTCTGTGTCCTGCCAGACCGAGACATTTTTTTTTGTGCGTCCCCACCGGGAATTGAACCCAGGACCCCTCGGTTCTACGCTCACGCGTTAACCACTGTACCAAGGAGGGGGTCAAAATGAAGTGTAATAATTATAAATTCAATTTATAAAAACACATCCTATTCCTGCTACAATGTATGTACAAAGATGACTCATTCCATTTTTCCCAAATCATTCCCGATCCAATAACAAACAACTTTAAACCTTATTGCATTAACATAAGAACTAGCTTCTAAAACGTTCCATGCAATCAAATTGTCACTGAATTCCAAGACAAAACCAAAACAAACAGTATTATAACCTTTATTGCAATTACAATAGAGTCGTTAACACCTTTCAAGTTTTGTTTTACTAGTTCATCACCTTTTTAGAAATAAGTATAAGTAATCGCATCAGGCGAATTTAAACCATATTACTTTTAACATAAAGTTCATTTCTTCTCTGTTATTGCATGCTAAGGTTGCGACCCGAGCCCTTTCCGCCATTAATTCTTATTGGCTGTTAGGGGTGCGCGCGCAAAATGACATAATTGACGGAGATTTCCATTTTTAAATGTACATTGCCGATTTTTTTTTAAATAAGTAAAAATTTTGATAAAATAATCCTACTATCCTACTAATTATAAATGCGAAAGTTTGTAAGGATGTGTGTGTGTGTGTGTTTGTTGCTCTTTCACACAAAAACTACTGAACCGATTGGAATGAAATTTGGTACGTAGACAGCTGGACAACTGGAATAACACATAAGCAACTTTTTATCCCGATATTCCTACGGGATACGAACTTACGCGGGTGAAACCGCGGGGCACAACCTAATGATGCTATGTTGTATTATTGTTATTCATAAATTGCATTGCTTTTTACAAATTCATTACACTATTTTGTGAATATCTATTGTAAGTATACATGTTTTTAAACCACTAATTTTCAGTAGGAATGTTTTATGCAAAAATGACTGATCCACGAATGATATTATTGAAATATATTGCGCAGTTATAACTATCACTAACGCTAGTAAATATTCTGAACCACTCAATTACTATTTCGCATTTTTTGACGACGTCGGTCTTTCCAAAAGCAGCAATGAACATCACACACTATGCAAACAAACGCACATAGATAACTACATATATATTTATATTTGCTAAGTCCCGCGGCGCGGCGTCCAGTCCGTGATTTCGTTAATCCGTGCAACATTCAAAAGTTAGAAAAGTTTACTTTAATTTGAAAATAGAATTGTGGAATTGTTAAATATGTGATCGTTTTTCATAAGTTTTTTTTTAACAACAATTTATACATGGCCAGTTTATTCATGTTATATCACAATTCATGTTATATCTTTATATTTTGAATTGAAATAAAGTAAAAATAAAAACAAATTATAATAACTGTTATAGCTTGAAAGTTTATAAACATAAAATTAAAATAAAAGTATTAAAATTGGTTTAAAGGTCTCGTAACCAAGCCATTGAATCTTTATAAAAAAAACAAATATTAAAAGACTATCTGATTAAAAAAAAACAATGTGTCTTAAAACAATTTGCTATTAAAACAATATATCGAAACTGTTCATATTTTTAATCTATTACTGAATAAATGTGAACTTGTGTAATAAATCTGAATAATTTTAATGGTGTTTCTTAAGTTCTAAATCAACACTCTAATTAAATAATATATTTAATTAAAATATAATGAAGTTCAAACATTATTTAATTTAAATATAAACCTGTATGTAGTTACAATATACACAAATCGTAAAAATTTTATACACAAATAATATTTTCATATTACGCAACTTTTCATTATTTATAAATTTATTTCGCGTCATACTTATGTACATGCTAAATAAATAAAAATAGCTCCTTTACATACATAAAATAAATATTTATTTAGCTTAGTTTATTAAATATTGGTCATAAATAGTGTAGTTATATATAAATATGTTTTAAGGTTATTTAAATTAAGAGAACATCAATTAAGCTTTAAAAAAACCAAATCCCAGGAATTTAAAATACAATTTTTCAATTCTACTTTAATTTCCTATAAAAAAAAATATTAGTCCATAAGTAATACATTTTTTAAACGCAACTAGGATCTCAAAACAAGAGAGCCAATAAAAAACTTAACTCTACAGATACATAACACGTTCTGTCAAATTTGAAAAAAGAACAATCACCAAACACGAGGCAAGGGTCATGACATCATACAGCCAATAGACTAAGGCGAAGGGCGCATCAATACAGCCAAAGTATCAGAAAATAAAGGTCATGACAGCTAATTAATCAAAATGGCGAATGTTGGCAAGGTTCTGGCCACGATAAAGGCGGTCATCACCCGTCTGGTGTTTGCGTGCCATGGTATCATCGCTATTTGGCAGGTGACAGTTTTCAAAGATAACATCGAGTATTGGTATTTGGCTTCGCCTATATTGTTGCTGATTTTCGAAGGCGTGTTCACTTTGACGATCAAGGAGAATCAGGAGTGGAAATGGTGAGTTTTCCAGTTTATCTATGACTAGCGGTCCGCCCCGGCTTCGCCCGTGGTACATATACAGCCTATAGCCTTCCTCAATAAATGGGCTATCTAACACTGAAAGAATTTTTCAAATCGGACTAGTAGTTTCTGATATTAGCGCGTTCAAACAAACAAACATTTCAGCTTTACTAGTATAGATTAAAGATTCTCCATTCACTCTAGGCATATAGTTAACTTATACGCAACCATTAACTATTCTGTATAAATACTCACACGAGACAATACAGTATGGGGAAAGTATAATAATTTTGATTATTTCAGGAACCTACATAAGCATATTCTTATACTAGCTGCGTCCCGCGGTTTCTATTTCATGGTTTAAATTTCATTGCAATCGGTTCAGTAGTTTTTGCGTGAAAGAGCAACAAACATGCACATACACGTACATCCATCCCCACAAACTTTTGCATTTACAATACTAGCTGCGCCCCGAAGTTTCACCCGCGTAAGTCCGTATCCCGTAGCCTATATGTTATTCCAGTTGTCCAGCTGTATACGTACCAAATTTCATTACAATCGGTTTAGCAGTTTTTGCGTGAAAGAGCAACACAAAAGGCAAAACTCTGTGACATGAAGGACAAACAACCAAACATTTTCGCATTAATAACACGTTAGACTAATTAAGACTAATCCTATCCTATCCTACTATCCTTCCTACTAATATTATAAATGCGTGAGTTTGTGAGTATGGATGTATGTGTTTGTTGCTCTTTCACGCAAAAACGAGTGAACCGATTGCAATGAAATTTAGTACGTGGATAGATGGACAACTGGAGGACAACACATAGGCAACTTTTTATCCCGATATTCCTACGGGATACGGACTTACGCGGGCGAAACCGCCGGGCGCAGCTGGTATTCTATACTAGTAAACATTGCACTTAAAGAAAGCATGAATGAATCAGCGAGGCGTCATTAAACTGTCGGATATGACGTCACAAACATGGCGCACCTCAATTAGATGGGACTAGCTTTATTGGCAAGTTCACACAACTGAAATATGATTCTTACATTATGCGTAATTTTTACTCGACTGTTGTGAAAGGGGGTAAGTTTTCGGGGGCGGATATCTGATCTATATCTACGAATATATTTATAATACGCTTGTGTTAACTTCACCTGTATGTTTGTATGTAACCGACACCTTTAGACTCGATTTTGACCCAATTTAAACGGACATATTTCAATAATACTTACACTTATCAAGGATCGGTGACGATACAATTACTTCATAAGATTATCTTATTATCCTGATTAAGAAAGAAAGAAAGAAAAGAAAGAAAGAGCAATTTATTCAGATTACCAAGATTTAATAGTTTAAACTCCATCGAAACGATCAAAGTGTGTGTTTGTTTTTTTTGAGTTTTTAAGGTCATTTTTCTCTATTTATGTACGTCCATCTACATTTACACTTAATATTATAAAGTTGAAGAGTTTGTTTGAATCAACGCACTAATCTCAGCAACTTCTGGTCTGATTTGAAAAATTATTTCAATGTTAGATAGCCCATTTGTTGAGGAAGGCTATAGGCTATATATGTACCACGGGCGAAGCCAGTGAGGACTGCTAGTATATTATAAGGAGTTTAACGAAGCCAAAAACGAAGGCGGTACTAAAATAGACTGTATTTTCCCTTTGTTGTTCCATAATTCCGTGGGTTTACTCTGACGTGATTATTTTTGGGTTTCCTAAGGAATTATAGTCTTTTGGTCGCATTTAAGAATCGCACTGGTACCTCCCCCAACGACGTCGGTTACTCATTCCGTAGAAAAATAATTATTTATTTTTATAATGGACTAGCTGCGCGCAGTTTCACCCACGTAAGTCCGTATCCCGTTGGAATATCGGGATAAAAAGTTGCCTATATGTTATTCCAGTTGTCCAGCTGTCTACGTACCAAATTTAGTTGTAACCGGTTCAGTAGTTTTTGCGTGTAAGAGCAACAAACACACACACACATCCTTACAAACTTTCGCATTTATAATATTAAGTTGGATTAGTAGGATAGGATTTGGAAGTAGGATAAGTAGGACTAACTAAACCCAGTGCGATTGCTATGCAAACAATTAAAATAAATCTAAGAGGCCATCTGGTGGCGAGTGGTATCAATTAGTATTTTATATAAACCTTTTCAGTTAAAAAATACAAATGTTGTCCGAGTCAAATGGTTACAGCACACTTATGGATGATGAAAATTTATATTGGTTTTTGAAAGAAATATATATATTTAGAAATTAAAGACTTTTAAAGGGATTTTAAACGCGATTTATTCATTATATTATTAACCCGTCGTTTCGAACACTTTACAGCGAGCGTGGTCACTAATATAAGGAATAAATCGCGTTTAAAATCCGTTTTAAAGTCTTTAATTTCTTAATGTATAAAACTCGCGTAAAATTAAACACAAGAAAATACTATAAATATATTTTTTAATTTTTTGAAAAGTATTCTAGTTTTTGCCTGCGCCTTCGCACTCGTTACAGTCGGAGAAGTATAATGTATGTTATTATACATACAAATCTTCCTCTTCATTCTATCTATTAAAGAAAACCACATCAAAATCAGTTGCGTAATTTTAAAAATCTAGGCGTAGTGAAGGAAAGGGTTGTCTCGGGGATTTCCCCCTACAGTTTCCGTTTCCGTGGTTTTTCCGAAATAAAACTATCCTTTGTCCTCACTCGGGTCTCAAACTATCTTTGTAGCAATTATAACAAATTTCATTCGTATCAGTTCAGAGAAACCGTGTAGAGGAGACAGACAGAGTCACTTTCATATTTATAATATGAGAAGATATTATAGACTAGAAGGACCCATATCCTTCTCCTTACCCTTCCCAGTCCTTTCCTTTATTCCTATCGCGAATCCTTTCTTAATCCCTTCACAAAAAGTCGGCAATCCATTTGTAGAGGCGTAAGGTCTGCAATGGACCTTACGCCTCTCCAAATGTTCATGGGCGGTGGTAGCGCTTACCATCAGGCGTCCCACCAGCTCCATTGCCGACTGTAACATAAAAAAACAGAAATACTGCGTTAGGCGCATATCTATATATAAGTTTATTTCCAGGTTCTGTCCGTCTGTATTCATATACCTCGGTCTGGTGGTGCCTGCAATATGGCTTCTGGAGTTGCACAAAGTGGATTTAAGACTGCAAAAGAAAACGAATATAACGTACATAGAGGTAATCATTATTAAATAATGCAGTATTAAATTTTAATAATATAAATACCTAATTTCTTCCTAACCGGTTCATGGTTTAAGCATAAAAAAAACACAGAAAAAGATAACCATCACATCTAATATATAAAATTCTCGTGTCACAGTTTTCGTTGTCATACTCCTCCGAAACGGCTTGACCGATTTTGATGAAATTTTTTGTGCTTATCCGGTATCTATGAGAATCGGCCAACATCTATTTTTCATACCCCTAAATGATAAGAGTAAGGCAGAATAGCGTTTGCGGGTGCAGCTAGTAATATTATATTAGTAAGTAAGAAAGAAACAAAGAATAAATAAGCTGATTTTCCATATAACTTTAGGTTAGGTTAGGCACAATGTCTTAACGGATATTATATAATCGTATCCTTTCAATAGACCGAGATACCCATACCCGGTGCCACCAAGATCCCCACGGATATGTGGGTGACGCTGATAGAGCAGTTCCTTATGCTGACCCTCATTGTGGGGAGGTGGCTGCTGCCAAAGGGTGATCTCACGAGGGACCAGCTGAGTCAATTGCTGCTGGTGTATATTGGTAAGTGACATCTCTGCTTTATTGTCTATTGCACTATCGTTCCCATACTCCTCCGAAACGGCTGGACCGATTCTTTCCAGTTGTCAATCTTTCCCTTATCCCGTTCCAGTTCAATCGTTTCTTAAAAGCGGGCAGCACATTTGAAGAGGCACTACCTCTGCGAATGTTCATGGGCGGTGGTGATCGCTTACCATCAGGCGAATCACCAGCTCAGGTGCCCGATATAGTCGTCGTCGTTTCAGCCGTGTGACGTCCACTGCTGGACAAAGGCTTCTTTCAAAGATTTCCACCACGACCGGTCACTAGGTGTTCACCGCCACTCGGACCGTGTCCATCTCGTGGGTGGACGTCCCACATTTCGTTGGCCAGTACGTGGTCTCCATTCCAGAACCTTTTTGCATTCAGAACCTTTTTGCCCAATATAGTACTTTATCTAAGCTACCCCGTTCCCAGGCACAGCTGCGGACATCATAGAATTCTTCGACTCATTCAAAGACGAAAAGGTCGCCACGGAGAAGGTGCTGGTGCTGCTCACGCTCGCGATCTGGTCGTGGTCACTGGTCCAGTTCACGGTCGTCCTGACCGCGACCAAGTCCAGGAAGTCCAGGGGCACCGCACATAGGTCTGACATGTACGTATTTAGAGCACGCTTCGCTTTGCCTGCCCGCAACTTATGTTAGATACTTGGACATAGATCCACTGCACTGTATTGTATTCTTATGTCATCGTCGGCAATGGAGCTGGTGGGTCGCCTGATGGTAAGCGCTACCACCGCACATGGACATTTGGAGAGGCGTAAGGTCAATTGCAGACCTTACGCCCTTACAAATTATTGCCAACTTTAGATTGGGCAACAAGCGATTGGGCCTCCGGCTTCCCCACTCACCGAATGAATCATAGTAGCATGCTGCTTTTTCACGCAGGTCTCCTGTGGGGGTGTGGTACTTCTCCCGTGCGACCTGGCACAATTCGTGCCGAAGCGTGTACCACTTCCAACACGACCATCACAAACCTAGTGATCCATTATCTGACCCAGGCTTATGAATAAATAATGAATTGTTAAGTCATACATGTCAAGTATATACACGCAGTTTGTTTCAGTGAAACGGCCTAAAGTCGATTCTGTGGATTAAAGTCAATTTGTAAACACTATTTCTACACTAAACTATTGCTATTATATATAGAAAACGTATAAATTTCCTTCGAAAATTATCGTAAATTTATTAAAAAGATTTCGGCGACACATACATAAATTATTTACGTCGTGTTTGTTGTGTGCGTGTGTTGTCTGCGTTTTAAGTATTTTTTACGTAATAAGCGTATGCAAATAAATCTAAGTAACTTAGTTCCATTGATAACACTATCGGCAGGACACCTTTTATATGGGTGCAAAGATTTTCATCCATATAATATAATTCATCGACTTACATACAAAAATAGGAGATAGACCTTGTTATGACACGAAGAACAGAAACATAATTGATATATCTGTTTTAGTGAAGTAAATAATTCATTTATGGGACAAGGTATACGCTTATACAAGCGAATTCCTCATAAAAATATCTTTTTAAATCGTTTAGTAGTGCTAAATTCAAAAACTATATTAAAAATGTTGTAGTAAATAGTTCAGAGAGCCTACTAGAAACTCTGTAGAACCTGCCTTCCGAACCGGTGGTAAGTGTCATAACTGTGTAATATGACGATTCAAATGTGCTTCTATAAGAAGTCTAGTTGAGTTGAGTTTGAGTTTGCACCATGGAATATGCACTTACTGCTTGTGTCAACTGTTTGATAACTTAACCGTACTGCATCATCTTTGATTGTGAACTGCAATGCACTGTATTAACATCCTAGTTGCGCCCCGTGGTTTCACCCGCGTAAGTCCGTATCCCGTAGGAATATCGGGGTAAAAAGTCCCTACGACCTAAAGACCTATATGTTATTCCAGTTGTCCAGCTATCGACGTACAAAATTTCATTGCTACCGCTTCAGTAGTTTTTGCGTGAAACAGCAACAAACACACACACATATCCCTACAAACTTTCGCATTTATAATATTAGTAGGATTACTAGGATTAGTAGGATACATGTACTTGCTTGCATCAACTGTTTGATATCTTAACTGCATCATCTTTGATTGTGAACTACAATGCACTGTATACATATTGCCATTTATTGCACGTCTAGTTGCAGATTGCTTCGCTCACATTTGCCTTCAATCAACGCCGAACTATAGCGCATGGGTGAACTAAAATAGTACCATACTTATGTTCTTAACATGCTTAATTGTTAAACGATTACTGCATGATCTCGTTTTGTAATCAATATCGGTATTTATTTATAACGCTCTTAGCATGTGTTGTGGCCCATATCCTTTTTCCTTACCCTTCCCAGTCCTTTCCTTTATTCCTCTCGCCAATCCATTCTTAATCCCTTCCCAAAAAGTCGGCAATCCATTTGTAGAGGCGTAAGGTCTGCAATGGACCTTACACCTCTCCAAATGTTCATGGGCGGTGGTAGCGCTTACCATCAGGCGTCCCACCAGCTCCATTGCCGACTGTGTCATAAAAAAAGTGTTATTTAAAAGGGATATCTAGACTAATATTATAAAGACTTTTGTATATTTTTTTTGTATGTTTGTAACGTTCTCGAACCAAAAACCATTGGACCGATTTAAAAAAATTCTTTCACCATTAAAAAGCGACAATTTCACCAATGACTCAGGCTATATATGTACCACGGGCGAAGTCGGGGCGAACTGCTAGTATTCTATGTAGTGAAAACTCATAACCGGCTAACAATAGTGTTTATGACTGATGCCTTTAGAGTGGTTTTGAATAAAGGCGTTGGTCAAATGAATAATAACATAAAAAATTATGTTTCATAGAAGAAAATCAGTAAGTGTTTTTTAGCAATGGCGTCGGTCAAAACCTTTTGGACTAACCTTTTGTACTAGATATTGCAGTCAGAATGATTTTAACCGGCTATAAGTTTTATTTATCTGTACGCCGTTATGATGAGGCGTTAAAACATATAATGACATTAAACATACATAACAATTACAAGGATTGTCTAGCTATCCTTGCTATGACATATTTTATACTAACGAGACCCACCGGCTTCGCACGGGTGCAATAATACATATACACATATAAACCTTCCCCTTAATTAAGTCACCACCTATATATATATAAATCAAAGTTGACTGACTGACTGGCATAGTGATCAATGCACAACCGAAACCACTGGACGGATCGGGCTGAGATTTGTTATACAGGCAGATGTTATATCGCAGGCATCTGCTAAGAAAGGATTTTGATAAGAAAGGATTGAAGAAAGGGTTTGAATTCTATCCCCAAGAGGATAAAATAGGAGGTGAAAGTTTGTACCATGAAAACTTATTAGGCCACGCGGGCGAAGCTGCGGGCAACAGCTAGTCTATGACAAAAGACTCAAAAAACATCGTTGCGTAATTTAAAGATCTAATAAAGGCGAATAACACTGTTTTTTAGTGTAAATATACAATTTTAGGAACACGAGCCGCGCGTGCTGCTGCTCCATAGAAGTCTGCGCTATTATAATGAACATAGCGCTTCAGGATGCGCCGTTCTTAGCGTTCCGATTGTTAATTATAGCTCACTACAAGATTATTAATTATATGAATATATTCTTCACTTGTAAAAACACGCTGGTGAGTATGCTTCGTGTTATATGTAATGAAGTGAATAGTGGAATCTTTTTAAGTATTATTGAATAGATTGAGTTTGAGTTTGATAATGGTTTCATACTTTAATGTTTTTTCTTTCTTTCTTTTAGCTTTATTACTTGAGTATTTACTTATTTATGTATTTGTTTTAAGGTTTACCAGTAATTGTTACGCAAATCAAGATATATTCATAAAACCTTATTTATTATTTACTGACTTACAAAGCTACTTATTTACTCACTTACTTACTTACTAACTTATTTACTTGCTTATTAAATATATAACTTATTTATTAAGTTTAAACAGTAACGTGTGTGTTTTAGGTGATTCTATTACAAATATATAGGTTATATGTGCTTCACTTGGAGACAGTTGACGAAGGAGGTGACGGTTCGGTTTATAAAAAGAGACGGAAACATAAATCGAGCGAGAGGAAAGATAAACACAGGTGAGATAATGTCAACATAATAATATATCGTCCATTACTATAAGTTATCCGGACTACGTGAGCTAAAAAGTGTTATAGTCTTAGCGGGCAACTGAGCTGGCGGTCCGCCTGATGGTAAGCAATCACCACCGCCCATGAACATTCGCAGAAATTGTGCTTCGGCGAATTCGCTGCTCGCTTTTATTTGGTAAGGGATAAGGAAAGGACTGGGAAGGGTGAGGAAAAGGAAACAAGCCTCCGGCTCCCCCACTCGCCGTACGAAACACAGCATGCTATCTGTGGGGTTTCTGTGGGGGTGTGGTACTCCCCTGGTGCGAGCTGGCCCAATTCGTACCGAAGCGTACTCGACTCCCACATACGAGTCTGCGTGCGTGCAGCCCTGTGTACCGACAGAGACCGGTGATTCGTTATATGAATGCGTGCGTCCGTCATTACCTTTTGTTCCCTTAAAATAATTACTTACTAGCCGGGGGCAAATTGGGAAAACGTATAAAGAGTTTAAATAATGTCCCATAGAGACCATAAGGCCAAGAAGCATAGACACAGAAGAGACAACGCCGAAACTACGGTAGCTGTTATAAGTGACCCCAAAAAGCAGGATAGAATCGATTGCGGCAGAATTAGGTAAGTATTTATTGGACTTTTTAGATTAAAACAATTAAATCACCTACAAAACTTTACGTTAAATCGAAATTGGCATTTAATTTACTTTGGTTAATTTCCTTGTTAAAATTACTATTATAGTATAAAAACGTGCTTTAATAGAATAGACTAAATTGTCTCACTTGCTCTTATACAGAGTAAAAGTATGGAAATTGTCTCACTTGCTCTTATACAGAGTATTATATTCTTTAATCCCTGCGATCCTAATCAGGATAATGAGATAAACTCATGAAATTATTGTATTGTCACGGATAAGAGATTAGTTTTGTTTATGTTTAAATTAAATCTATGGCTCAAAAAGGAGTCTATAAGCGTGGGTTAGACATATTTAAAGGCATATATAAGAAGCTAATAAAAGTGTGTTTATAAGAGACAAAAGAGTCTTTTACCAAATGCGTAATGACACAGTTCAAGTAAAAAACCATAGATAGAGAATAGCAGTGGAAGCTCAGTGGTGAGGACCTCGGACTTCAAAATTGATAAGTCGGGGTTCGAGACCGGGCGAGCGAGCAAGAAATAAATTGATTTTTCAATGTATCTGCGCATGTGGATATCATCACCACTGCTCGAAACGGTGAAGGAAAACATCGTGAAGAAACCGGCATGTCTGAGAATCAAAAATTCGACGACATGTGACAACTGCCAACCCGCACTTGGCCAGCGTGGTGGATCATGGCCTAAACTCTCATACAAGGCCTGTGTCCCAGCAGTGGGAACATGTGTGGGCTGATGATGATTATAGATAGTTAATTGTTTTCATTGCATCAGTTATAAAAATAATCTAATCCGACATTAACCACATAATTTTCAAATGAACCTTCTATTAAAATCGCGACGATACAAAACTTACGGCCATCACCATCATCTTCATCTATTTTCCAATAAAACAGATAAATTACGTATATAAAATATTAAAAAAAATGTATTGGCGTATAATATAAAGAAAGAAAGAAAGAAAACAAGCTTTATGGCCACATCACAACCCTTAAACTAATATAACTTAAAAATTAACATAAAAAAATGGTTGCCTGTAAAGTCGGTTTTACGGGCGAAGATTTTACGTGACAACGTCTTTTCTCGGTAGAATATTTATTGATATGAATATTATTAAATTGCACAATAGGAACAAGGAATTGAATGAAAATAAGAATTGCACAAATTTTAACTATAGAAAATATTATTTGTTTACTAAAAAGACAGAGACAGAGACACAAGCACGCGCCGATTCAATGCGCCTAATTCTCTAGTGCTGCGCGCGCGGCGGACCGATCATAGTTCGGTGACTCATCGTAACGTTACCTTTTTCATGAGTGCCTCCGAGCCGCAACCTAATTTAAGACGTTGTCACGTCAAAAAATGTACATGGCAATCGGGACAGACTCAGTCATGCTGACACGCTTTAAGCCCGAAAAGCGCTGATTTTCAGTCTGCCCACGTGTTTTGTAATAACCAGATTTTCATATATTTGTCCAGGTACCAACCATATCATACAAATGCACAGTAAATATTTAACAGAAAGTTCTAAATTTTGTTATAAATAAAAGTGTTTAATCAAATATATATTAATCTTATATATAAAATTCTCGTGTCACAATGTTAGTCTCTATACTCCTCCGAAACGGCTTGACCGATTCCTCTGAAATTTGGTAAGCATATTGGGTAGGTCTGAGAATCGGCTAACATCTATTTTTCATCCCGATATTCCTACGGGATACGGACTTACGCGGGTGAAACCGCGGGGCGCAGCTAGTAATTATATAAAATAAATAAACATTTACAAATTTGAGAAATTTTAATATCTGTGGTTTTAATATATTACCTAAGCACTGAAAAGGGAAAACGGTTATTTTGAAATCATAGACAAGAACTTGAATTATATGATACATAGATAGATGTATAGAATACATTCATAGTTATATTGGCGTTGAAAGGAAGGGTGGATTACCTTGACATAGAAGGGTTCCGAATCACGATTAGTGATGCGAAGCTATCGATAGAACACAAATCGACAATCGATAAGATGACAGCATTGACTTTATTACGTCACTTGTCAAAATATTTAGTGAAATTTCGTTAGATATTGCAGCAAAACAAATACGTTTGTTCTCTATAAATCTTAAATAACAGTTTATTTATAAGTATTAAAAATTGCTTTATTAGTTCTTTTTCGAACTTATAAAATTCGTAATTCTTTATAGCAATGTTTTATTTGTTTATATCTCTGTCGCATGCGGATTTCCTGTAATGATAATATTGTGTATACCGATGAAATAGTAAATAAATTAACATATTAATACACAACCAGATAAATCCCTAATAATATCATAAATGCGTAGTAGCTTCGTCAGTCTGTCCCTCCGTCTTTCTGTCTATCAGTCTATTTGTTTGTCTCTTCTTCAGATTTAAATGAGTTAACGGATCTCGATGCAATTTGCCATAAATAGTTTGAGACCTGAGAAAGGACATAGGATAGTTTATATCACGGAATCCCCACGGTCCTGAAAGGGAACTATACAGAGAAAACCTCTAAGCTGTGAGGGCGATGTCGCAGACAAAAAGCTAGTAGTGAACAAATGAACATTTTAATACAAACAAAGAAATTTAAAAAAATACATTCCCAAATTAAAAAAAAATCTATTCCCTACATCTTCATTAGTATCTCAATTTAACTTAAAACCAAGGTTTTTAGGATATTACAACCGGATTAATTATGACTGTGTTCCTATTTTCCCTTGATATTCAAACCGATCAGTTACTTAATAGATCAATAAGTCCAATTACTGTATTAATTCAATCAATCAATACATCAATCAAAAACTCTTTATTGTGCACCTTTACAAGGAGAGTACAAACAGGATATAAATAACATCAGCAGTATGAAGAGCACAACCAATTCATTGAATTACTTCAATAATTTCAAATAGTTACAATAAATATAAATTACTCTAAATTAAATAGGTACTCTTAACTTATCGACTATCGATATCACGGCGGTACAACACTATCTGAGGGCGCGGTTTAATGATCTTTCTGTACAATAGAATCACCTGTCCCACGATAGTCTTATATCTATTGTGAATAAAGATATAAAGGTACAATATAACATCGTTTAGTTTTTAATTCTGCAAGTTTATAATATACAAGCTGCGTCCCGCGGTTACACCCGCGTAAGTCCGTATCCCGTAGGAATATCGGGATAAAAAGTTACCTATATGTTATTCCAGTTGTCCAGCTGTCTATGTACCAAATTTCATAGCAATCGGTTAAATAGTTTTTGCGTGAAAGATTAAAAAACACACACATTCTTACAAACTTTCGCATTTATAATATTAGTAGGATGACATTCCATAATGTTGTCGCTTAAGAACCACAGGACATTTCTTTGGCATCATTGTTAAGTACATGTTACATATTATGTAGAATTAAAATGAAAAATTGATTTTATTTTAAAAGAGCAACTACAGAGTTTCTTGCCGGCTCTTCTATGTAGAAACTGCCTTCCGAACCGGTGGTAAATGTTATAACTGTGTTGTGAAGATTCAAAAGTGCTTCTATGAGAAGTCTAATTGAATGAATAAATGTTTTGAGTTTGAGTTTATGGGACAAACGCATCATCTTTAATTTTTTATATCCTTAATATTTTAACCAAATGTTTTATATTGTGTAAATATTTACACAGAAAGCAATAGTTATAGCTACAGACGATATAGTTGTGATTTTATTCAATCGTCCTACTAATATGCGAAACTAATACTAATAATGCGAAAGTTTATAAGGATGTGTGTGTGTTTGTTGCTCTTTCACGCAAAAACTACTGAACCGATTGCAATGAAATTTGGTACGTAGACAGCTGGACAACTGGAATAACATATAGGTGACTTTTCATCCCGATATTCCTACGGGATACGGAATTACGCGGGTGAAACCGCGGGGCGCAGCTAGTGTAACATAAAAGTTAACTAAAAACTTAGAACGTAGTAGAAAGATAAAATACTCCGAACATTGAGACACACAGATTTATCTCAATAATTTATTATATTTATTAATTTATTAATAAAAAGATAAGTAAATATTGTTTAAATATAACGTTTTTCGCAGAGCAATCATATTAACAAATTCGGATGAAATCAAAGAATTGGAGCTGACTAAGTTCTTTAAGGATCAAGTTACTGTCGACAATGAGAAGAAAAAAGGGTAAGGATTCTACACAACAATGTATTCAGAAATTAAAGACTTTTTTAACGGATTTTAAACGCGATTTATTCGTTATATTATTAACCCGACGGTTCGAGCACTACAGCGAGCGTGGTCACGGGGAGTCTTCCCGTATCAATATAATGAATAAATCGCGTTTAAAATCCGTTAAAAAGTATTCAATTCCTTAGTATATATCATATTCGCATAAACTCAAACACAAGAAAACACAACAATTTATTCATTTATAATAAACTAGCTTTTGCCTGTGGCTTTGCACGCGTTAATTTGGAGTAGTTTAGTTGATATTATTTTACATATAATGCTTTCTCTTGAACCACTCTATCAATTAAAATACCCCATCAAAATCCGTTGCGTAGTTTTAAAGATTTAAGTATACATAGGGACAGAGATGGCGACTTTGTGTTATACTAAGTATGATGATGTGTTTTAATGAAAACTTAATATATTTATTTCTAAATTTAATTGTTAACAAATATTGAAAGAATAGAGAACATTTGATCATAGGGGGGGATTCGAGCCCGCGTCTTTTGCTACCATATTTTATAGGTTGCCATAGCAACCGTAGAAGTCTATAATTTATACAACACGGGTTGCCCGCAAGAGGTCACTCTTGAGTGATAAGGTCGCCTTTTAGTGAAGATATATTTTAAGTAGGTACATGTAAATGTGTGGCAGCACATTAAATTAAATGAAGTACTGTTTTAGAGAAGTTATAAATTAACACAGATAAAACATATTTATATTCATTTCAGAACGAAAAAGAAACAAAAAACGCACTCATCAGAGGAATCCCTGAACAACATTCAACACACCACAGATGATTCGGGCATTTGACATCACCGCGTCCGTCGGGAGAGCCCCAAACGGAGCCCCAGACACAGAGAAAAGCATGACAGACAAAAAGAGAAGAAGAAAAAAAGGCGGGACACGAGCGAAAGTTCCGATTCATCAAGCTGAAGCACTGAAGTGAATTTTTTGAATTTGACATTTCGGCGAATGTCATTTTGACAAGAGCGCGCGCGATTTTTTTGTCTTATCTGTGGATGTTGGCGGGTTTTTGAATTGCTGGAAATTATTGCCCGCCAATTTGCGGAGGGTTTAATGTTGAGATTAAAAACACGGTATGGATGTGGCCGTGATTCTTTGTTATGTAGTTTAAGTTGATGAAAAATTTATCTCATTTATACTTTAAATTAAAATGGATACGGATAAAAAATAATGTACGAAGGAATCGGCCACTTCGTGTCTATATTGTGTATGTTGTGACAATTTCCGAAATTATAATAAGTATTGTAGGAAACACTTTATTGCTAGAGTTAAGGTAAATTAAAAAAATATATTAATTTCCTTATTAGGCATATAAAAAGAAGCACATATCTTGTGAAGGAAACAAATGATTGATATCTATATCAAATATTTAAATTTATGTTATTATATTGTTTATTGCAACTGCAATTAAATAAACGTGCGGTTCATGGATGACAGATAAAACATATCCTGCGATGTAGATATAGGATCTATATTTGCAACTAATTTAAACTATTTTTTTTTGGGTAATATAAAAAAATAGATTTCAAATTTGGAATGAATTCGGGATTATATCACAATATATATAACGAAATAAAAGTTATTTGGAATATTACGGCCTTACTTGCAATTTTAAATTTTATCTATTTTAATCCTTTTGACAAATGATTGTACTAGGAATAATTCTAAAATACATCGTAAAATAGATTAACGCTGAATTTTAATTACGTTGCGATATAATACATAGAGTATCATATTATTTTTAAAGGCAGTATTCAAAGTTTATGCAAATATATAGATTAATTAATTATACGGAAGGTAAACACGCAAAGGGTATTATGTGTGACAACTAAATGCTTTTAAGGGTATTTTAATAGAAAGGAAAGCTCTTAAAATATTAATACTGAAGTGTTAGTCAGAATATATCGTTAAAATAATTTATAATAATAACATAATATTTATGAAAAAAGAGAGACTAAATATTGTCATTGGACAAGGTGGCCTTATTTTGAGCGATCTCTTCCAGACACAATATGAATGGTAAAAGGAAGAAATAGAGTCTGTAATAATTTAAGATTGTTTGTAAATAAATCTTATAATATAATAAAACTAAGTAATTGTTAGCGTGTAATGTGATTTTCAAGAAATTTTAAATTATATTTATATTTTAAGTATATATTATATGCTAATATTGTTAAAGGGACGATTACTCATTTCGATGTAATTCGGTCATATGTTTTTCCCTTGGTGAAATCTCTAATGTAAATTTATGGATTTCAGCTTGGTACTTAGGTGCATTTCACACTAAATATATACATATTTTGCCCGCGGCTTCGCATGTGTTAAATTCGGAGTTTATTACATGTTATCACACTGGAATCTAATATTATAAATGTGAAAGTTTGTTTGGATGTTTGTCCGTCGAACACGCTGAAATTACTTGACGGATTTTGATGAAATTTGGTATATAGATAGGGTATGAGCTGTCTTGGTTGATAGGAAGCTTTTTATCTCGAATAAATGCTCCCTTGGGATAAAACAGGTATCTTGATATCCGGGCGGAGTCGGGAGGGTCTGGGGTCACATATAAACCTTCCTCTTGAATCACTTAAATCAATATTAAAAACAACATAAAAATTCGTTGTGTTATTTTAAAGATCAAAGGATTCATGTTCTGACTTTATTTCCTCAGAGCTTTCGTCTGGGTCAACTGATAAATCAGTCTGTTTATCGTTAAAGCTAGTGCCTCTTCTGTGGTCACAGTTAAATTTCATATAGTTCGAACAATGAAGGAAGAGTTAGATTTTTTTTAGAAATAATTATTCGGTAATTATAGAATGTATATATTACATAATGTATATAGGCTGCATTATATTGATAATTTAAGCGAGGTGCATTGTCGTAATTGCGGATGACGGGGTTATTTCTATAATTAAAAATTACCATGCAGCAAGTGGTCGTTACAAGAAATATTGAATATGTATTCTTTTCTTTTTTTATGTCACAGCGGGTAATTGAGCTGGTGGGTCGCCTGATGGTAAGCGATCACCACCGCACGTGAACATTCGCAGAGGCAGTGCCCTTGCGAATGCGCTGCCCGCTTTTAAGGTGTAAGGGATAAAGAAAAGGATTGACGATTGGAAGGAAGGAATGGACGAAATGGGCCTCCGGCTCCCCCACTAACCGTAGACAACATAGTAGCATACCAATTTCACGCCGGTTTTCTGTGGGGGTGAGGTACTTCCCTGGTTCGAGCTAGCCCAATACGTTCCGAAGCGTGCTCGACATCCACATCCCGAAAAATGTGAATGGTCCCACACCCCTAAAGACTCTAACTAGGGGCAAATTTAATTAGCGCTGCTCGATCCTGCGCAGGAGATAAAAATAAGTTATTTGAGAGGAATGTCCATGCGAAGCTATCCCCTCCACGCTTCACTCAGCACTACAGTTCCGTCCTGCCTATGTATGTGTTTCGTTCAGTGAGTGGGCTAGCTGGAGGCGCGTATCCTTTTCCTCACCCTTCTCAATACTTTCCTTTCTTACCTTCAGCAGTTCTCTTCTTTTGTAGTGATCAAAATTGCATTTTGTCGTAGATTTCTTAGGTACACATTACTCACAATGAAACGATATCCACAAATTTCCGATTGCCCCACATCCGGAATCCCCCCAATGGATAGTAAATATATTTGCACGCACAATAATAGGATATAAAAGTGTTATCTATTTTACATATTTTAATAAATTGTTAGATTTTTTAAAACTATTGTTTTATTCGTGTGAATGCTTTGAATACTGTTTGATGCATAACCTTTGTTATTCTTCTAATTTTGGAATAAAATTAATCAATTTCTCTATAGACTGTACGTGAGGTCCAAGTCTTAGTTTGTTTATACCAATAAATAAAATTGGAGAGGCTAGGCGTTGCCGTTTTTTGCAAATGACGCGGATTCCAATCCCGCCACATGATCAAATTTATCAAATCTAAAAAATTCTCAAAATTTGAGTACCTATTTTTAATATTATAATGACCGATTTTTACGAAATGCTAAGTTTGTATACTCGATACATATCCCAAAGTTGAATATTTACAATTTTGTGGATCTGTCTGTCAACGGATATGATCCGTTGAAACAGCTCTACCGTTTTTGACGGGACTTAAATAGACAGATGTAATAATGAATAACTTGGCTAAATTTTATACTTGTAATCCTATAGGAATATTAGGAATAAAAAGAAAACTCTTTTAGTCAGGGAAAATTGTAGGACGCAGCTAGTCTCAAATAAAATCTTACATGTTTTATTAGATCCTATTCTACCTACATTTCAAATTTAGTTATTGCTTTAGCTTACCTTAGAACATAGATTCCAGGAACGTTTCCTGAAATATAACATTGATATTGTATATCTACATCGATTCTTATAAATATTCTATTATATAATATTCTGGTTTCAACGATTGAAATAAAAAGCCATTCATTCAATAAATAATCATTTATTATCTACAATTATGCAACACTTTGACAGCTGTCAAATATCAACAATGTTGCCATCACTTGCAAGACATGTCAGCGCCATATTTGAGGAAAAGGGCGCGCCAGAACTGCGCCCTCTCGGGTGTGAGAGGCGCGACGTACTGTGGTTCTAAGTCGATAGCTAGTTGGTGTGGGAATGGTAGCCACTCGCCGTTTGTGGTATCTGGGGTTGGTGTGCTGTGAATAAAAATAAATCATACAATTTAGCCGTGACTTTCTCTTGTTATAATTTAATTAGGTGTTCTAATCTTAATATAATAGAGTCCACATTATTTTTAAAAACCTTAAAAGTAACTTACTGTTTCAGGGCTTTTGTGCAGAAATCATAGCAACATCACACAAATTTATAAAATACATATAAATTAAATAATCATCAGTAGCATAATTACCCATATTTAGCAAAATTAGTCCACATTTGAGTCATGAACGTGACAATCCTTGCATCATTTTCATCCATCACCAACGGTAGCCTCTCCAAGTCAAACACGTAAAACAATTCATCCGTATGAGACGTAGCTGGCAAGCTACTGTTAGTTAGCAACCTTCCTAGATTCCTGTTACCAACGTAGCTAAAAATGTATTGATATAAGTCTGTATTATTCCCATACAACTCAGCAAACAACGCCAAAGGCCCGACGTAACAGAAATCTGTGTTCATATTAATAATCCCACCAACCAACGATTCATCCGACGATATGTCTGCGAAAAACGTATCTTTGAGTAGTTGCCTAAATTCCTCCTTTTCCTCAGTTGGTACAACGAAGTTCCTCTGATCTAGCGTGGAGAAATCTTCGTTTTCTATTCTGTTCATTTGATTGGTCACAGTTTCGTAGTCTAAAATGCTGGATAGACCTTCCACTGTGTTTATGCCTATAACCGTTGGGACAGGATGGAAACAGTTGGGTTTTTTCGTAAGAATATTATACGGTGTGTCTGTTAAAAATGGTTCTTCATCTTTGAATACTTTCTCAACGGATGGCAAGAATACTGATTTCGCATTCAGTTGTGTCTCTATAGCTTCTTCTACTTTAGCGATAGGAGTTTCTGAATAGAGTTTGAACAGAGCTTTAGGGTCCTTAGATTTAAGACTCAAACATTTGGCGATATTACTAGCGGTTGTTAACGGGAAATGATCGAATGACCGCGGCGAAAACGGCGTACCGCTTTCGGATATAATCCTGTGGAATAAACCCTTTGTGCTGTCCGACATGGTTAAGTATATAGCTGCAACTCCGCCACTGCCTTGTCCGAACACAGTTACATTATCCGGGTCTCCTTGGAAATTTCGTATGTTATTCTGTATCCACCTCAGCGCCGCCCTAATATCTTTAAGTCCAGCGTTCCCTGGGGCATCTTTAGTACCAAGATTAAGAAAGCCGTATACGTTTAGCCTGTAATTGACTGTGACCACAATTACTCCGTGACTGATAAGGAACTGCGGGCCGTAGAAGATTGAAGAGCAAGAGCCGATGCCAAAGTCTCCACCGTGGAGGAAGACCATAACGGGACAGGTGGAGTTAATAAAGGCTGGGGTGAATATATTTAAGACCAGGCAGTCTTCGTTGTCACTAGGGGCGGCTAGTGGGTCATATGTAGCGAATTGGGGGCAAAGTACTGCTTGATGGTCTGCTTTATAAATGCCAGAAAATGAGGGGGGTGCAGCTGGTGCCTGTAATAAGTTTAATAAAACTTTTTTATAGTAATAAATAGTCAGAATGAAATAGGTATGTATTTTGTAAAAGCAATATGTAAATTAGTCTATCTGTGGTATGTTGAAGTAAGTGAGAAATAACTGGGGTGGGTTCTAGTTTAACAAAAAATGATAGATGTAATAGTTGATGGAAATCTCATAATATATTTATGTTCTCATTACAAAAGCTCATTCATTTGTTACCAATTTATATTTAACTTTCTCAACATACAAGTCGTTCAAATATTAATTAAACATCTAGCATATCCAAGATAAACAGTGCACGAAGTAGTTAATAAAAACTTACCCTAAATTTCACAGGAACTCCATACCTAATGCCCAAAAACTCATAATACAGACCGCTAGGGGATAAATTTCCCTCCACATTTCCCTCTGTAGTCGTTACAACTAGGGATTTATCAAAAGCAAGCGCAATCCCAACAAGGGCGGCAAAAATGAAAGTTTTGAATAATGTTGCCATTTTTGTTGATTACTCCCTACTTTTTTATTACAGAACTTTTTTACCCTCTGTATTTTTAAGGAGGCCGTTGCGGCCCTTTATTCGTCACCAGTTGTAAAATTAATAAATTGTTGACTGTATTAATGATACAATCCAATTTATTCCATATGCGTCACTAAAGCTTTGTCTCTTCGATACCTTAATAAGAACAATATTTATAGCAAGGCGTATTTATGTTATCGTTATAAATCATTCCGAAATATTTGTATTGTTGCCAAATCAATTTATTTTACACCTTATTCCCTTTGTTTTAGTACGTGATGATATATGGTTTTTAAACGTGACTTTTCAAGATCAGATTATAAAAGATTACAGATGGACAATGGATATTATGTAAGCTTTGTTTATTATATAGTTATTATCAAGCCAATTGCAGATATTTTGATTAAGGTTTCCATATTTTATGATACGACTTCATTTCGATTACTTGTCGCTATGTTATGAAACTTGAGCATTAATTGCCTAGAAAATATCGCTGCTTTAACTTTTCATATTTCTTTCAAAAAATTATCACGCATTATGCTTAATAGCAACATCATACATAATACATATTAAATCATCTAAAAGCTCCGTTAGTACTTACAACTAATATTCAAAATCGTATAATATTTGTGCTATGATAAGTATAAGTAGTAATCGCTGAAAAATATGTTTATTATGTATAACTTATAACAATATACAAAAGAGTTACTTATAAAGTCATAGAAAAATAATTATATGAATTTTTATTTGTAGTAAGTAAGTGCACAGCTGATAGTACTCAAACTTTTGTTTGACCTAAATTCCATGAAGCTCAAGGACGGAGAAATATTAAAAAATATAACGGCAAAATGGCATCATCGTTCAGAAATTTTTATTTGTTTATTAATACATGATTAATTATGATTTTGTTTAAAAGCAAACATTGACAAAGTTGATGTTCATAAATTAAATTAACTTTTAAAACATATAAAAGCTTTAAGAATTAAAAAATACATTGTATTGCATTGAAAAGCAAAGTGAAAGTAAAATAATTTCCGAACATACACTGCACGTAGTAACTAGTTCATCTGTGGATACTGCTTTCGACAAGTATTTTCATTTTGACGTTACATTTCTGTTTAATTTTTACAATTATTTACATTTATTTTTATAAAATACATCAATGTACCATTTTTAATCATACACTTTTTAAGATTTAGTCTTAAAAAGTTCGATAAGAGTTTAAAGTGTGCAAGTTACATCCTCATAATACTAAACAAAGTTCGGAGATTTTAATGAACTGCTTACGTGTGTATAAGTATATGTGTAAATGCAAATAACAATGCAATAAAACTTCATAATAGCATACAACGGTTCATACAACATAGTTATGAATAAGAAACCAGGGAGAACCGGGCCAAGGATCCGTATCACGCGCCCAGCGCTACGAAGGAAACCAGAGGAATCGTTGCAGCAAAACCTGGATAATCCGAACTACATCTACACCTGTCCATATTGTTGCGTTAAATTCACACAAAACAGCCACTTCTTCCGCCACATGACGTCCAATCACCAGCTGCAGCAGAGGCAAGCGGTCTTCGAATGCAACGATTGCCATGTTATATTCATAAAGAAGAGCAGTCTGGATATACACTGTCAGACCCACCATCAGGTTAAAAGTAAGTCGAGATGCGAGTCTTGCGCGATTACGTTCAGATCGCGTTATTGCTTACGTCGCCATTTGAAATTGAAACAAATACTGGCTGAAAACTCGTGCGTGAAGTGCCAGAAAAAATTCACGAGCAAGGAAAGACTTAGCAAACATTATAACAACAAACACACATATAAACATGTCACGTTCGAGTGTGACTTCTGTCCGTTGAAGTTTAAGGCGAAGCAATCATTGATGAGCCATTTAAATAGAATCCATAATAAGTTATGATTTTAACAAGTACTCAGTTAACTTGTTTTAAAGTCTATAAAGATGTCCGACAACTAAAAATGTTTCCATATCTTTTGGCATATTTATTATTCTACTACTGAAAGAAGCACCTCCCCTTTCTAACACTCATAAATTTAATTTCAAGTACTTTCTACTTTTTATTTATTTCTCATAGGAATACTTTCTCTAAATTCTTCTAAGATATTTTTCTATGTAAGTGTCTGGTGTGCTTTATTTTAAATTAATGAATTTTAATTATATTAAAAGTATATAATTATGTTCAGATTCATAAATATTATATAACAGTTTATAAATGACCAAGGATAAAATATCTTCAGTATTTCATGGGTTACTTCTGAATGTATAGATTATGCAGTCAATTAATAGGTTAATGACATGAACAAATCATGAAACTGACCCTTATGTAAATTAACAATTATATAATATTTATGAATAAAAAATGTATTTAAAAGTTGGAGATTATTAGTTCTAAGTGGTAAATGTAGACATAGCTAGAAAACAGAGGTTGTCATTGTATTTAGTATATAAAAGTGGCGTCCCATGTCCCCTAATGGGGTACGAGGCAGATGATATACATCTGTTTTATTGATCGATTTTCTTTATGGACAAGTAGGTGATCAGCCTTCTCTGTCCTGCCAGACCGAGGCATTTTTTGTGCGTCTCCAACGGTATCAAACCCAGGATCCCTCGGTTCTATACTCATGTGTTAACCACTATACCAAGGAGGCGGTCAATTTAGTATATACCTAAATATTTATTACAGATAGTATCATTAAGAATACTATTAAATAAGGTTTAACATAAAGAAGGAAATTGAGTTTTAATAAAATTTGTTCATTAATGCATAATAACTGTTACTATTGGAAGGATAGCGATCAACTGAGTTTGGTCCTTCCGGTCCATTTCATTCATGAAACATTCTCCCTAACTACATACATTATGTTTTATATACATATTAGATTTTAGATTTTAAACTTATAGTAGGGGAGCCCGAGATGCTAAATGTGTATTTACTCGAGCGTTTCAGAAACCTATTGGAATTCGCAGATTAT
>NW_024045133.1:761697-768653 GCF_012273895.1 Zerene cesonia | reverse complement strand
TAGATATAAGTTGGGTGTATCTTAGCCTAAAGTACTTAACATAATTTCAGCTGTTGAGTTTATAAGGTATCTTATGATATAAGATTAAGTATTGTAACTTAAAACTATGTAATTGCTTTTTAAGAATCAATGATTAGATGGAATTATAAAAATACATCGGTTTTATTCATGAAAAAATAGTCCTTGATTAATCAGCAGGGAAAAATAGTTAAATTTTGGTATGCTTGTATGTAAATAACTATTTATTAATCAGTCGTATAATTAACAATATGATACTGGTGATAAATGCTGTGGGGTGCAAAGTTAAGAAAAATCATATATTAATTTTACCCTAAATTCTTTGGCAGCTGGGGTATATAAAAAATGTATAAAAACCCCAATTAAAATATATACTCTTTTATTATTTATTTATCTATTGGTTGTATATTAAATCGTCTTAAATTGTTAGTCGTTAATTGTTAATCATGATAAAAGAAATAAGAACACATTAAAACTAGTTTAGGGTCTTTTTTTAATTTCTTTTATGCTACAGGTATTTCAAATTTAACAGTTCACAGTAATGGATGTAATTTTTCTTACCTCTGCACTTTGTACCAAATACAATTGTTCAATATTTTTATAAAATTATCTTAAATGATTTATGTTTAATTTTCCCTAGGCTTATTTATTTCTTAATCTTATGTGTAGGTTGTTGATTAAAAAAAATGTATAAATGCTTGTTTTTTTTTTATTTTTTAAAACATCCGTTTCCTACCAGTTTTCCTAGTGTTCGGTGGCGGTTCTGACAAGTTCATTCTTATATTTTATTTAAACAGTAGAGGGTACCTCCTAGGAAGTTAAGAAGTAAACCTGTGTGTGGAGGTCCACTTTGCTTTAATTAAAGTAAATAAAAAATGTGTGTGTGAATAATATATAGTAACAGTGAAGAGAAAAATTTATATCATATTAGCTGCGCCCCGCGGTTTCACCCGCGTAAGTCCGTATCCCGTAGGAATATCGGGATAAAAAGTTGCCTATATTCCAGATGTCCAGCTGTCTACGTACCAAATTTCATTGCAATCAGTTCAGTAGTTTTTACTTGAAAGAGCAACAAACACACACAACCTTAGAAACTTTCGCATTTATAATATTAGTAGGAAGTAGGATAGGATTATAGTATTGATGACAATGTCTGTCTGCAGGATTATACCCCTCAAACGAATGAACCAATTATGAAGCAGTTTTTTCATTTGAAAACCAGTTCTCTTAGTGGCTCTAAGGCATCTTTGATAAATATTGGCCCAGCAGTTTATCAGCTCTTATCTAAAATGATGTGAGGCATTTGACATTTGATACCTTGATTTTTCCTTTATACAGACCAGTAAAATTGTTAATTGTAAATGGATGGGGAGTTTTTCTTTTTATGTCATATCGGGCAATTGAGCTGGTGGTTCGCCTGGTGGTAAGCAATCACCGCCCATTAACATTTGCAGTGGTAGTCTCATAAAAAGCAATAAATGGACTGTTGACTGGACTATCTACTGCTGGCTTAATTCATGCTGATACATGCTTGAGTCCCACATGCAGTTTATGCTATTTACTTGTCTTGGTCTGCCTTCTGGTTTACACACAATAATTACTTCCCCAACGATTATATGATGTAACAAATAATACTAAAATAATTAAACTTACTTATAAATATATTTTATAATTGCCTTAAACTCTCATTTTAAAATTAAAGTCTTATTTCCCAAAATATGCTTGATTCTTATTAAACTATACACTATTTAAAATTAACTCTGGCTATCTAACTAGAATCGGTCCACTATGTTTGTCCCTCACATGTCTGGTCAAATGATCTTTTCGTTTAAAGTTATGGTGGCATACTGTACATTTGAAAGTCGTTTTCAGATGCAAAGACTGAATGTGTCGAAGCATATGGTCCCGACGTTTAAACTGTGTGTTACAATGTTTACATTTATTCTGAACGTTCAAATGGCTCGTTTCGTGCCGCTTCAGTTCCATGTAGGACGGACATTCGAAACAGCAGACTCGACACGGGAAACTCACAGTTGATTTGTGATCTCTTCGCACGTGAATGCCAACTTTTTTGATGTCGTCGCATTTTTGATTACACACGGGACAATCGGTGTTCATTTCAATTTTATGTACACAGAAGATGTGCCGCCGGAGATGGTCGGAACGGCCAAAGGTGGAATTGCAAAATTTACACGTATATTTCGGTTCACATATACGTTTTTCTGTGTGTTTTTTATAGTTTTCAGAATTCGAAAATTGTCTGTTGCAATTAAGACAGATATTAACTGCATCGCGAGCTTCTAGTAGGCTGGATATTTGGAATACTTCTTGTTCGCATTTAAGTGCATCATCACTGTCTGGTTCGACCATGTCTGCGTGAAATCTCTATTTATTTACTTTGAACTTATCAATAACGAAACTGCCTGACGGTAATCTTTTGAGATGTCAAAATTCAAATATCAAAATATGGCATATGGGTCACTGTTGGTATAAATAGTGTTATAGTATCTGTGGCACTGTCAAAAAATATTTCCATTTGGATGGAAATATGGATTCCAGTGATTTTGGTATTTTTGCATCATAAATAAGGAAAATAAATGTTTTAAAAGTGAAAAATTATAATATCAATATTACAAATGAAAAAAACAAAACTATTACAGTAGAAAATTAATCAATGTAATAATTTTTGGGATTAAAATCCTTCGCACCGATTCTAGAATAGTCGACAAACCATACATCCATATTTGAGTGTTCGTTGGGTCGTTTCACATACCCGTAGCTAGTGAATCTTTTTCTATGTTCCGAATTTCTGGACAAGAAATACAAGATTGTGACAAAAGCTGAAAATGTAAAAAAAATAATAAATAGAAATCTGAGTTACAGTATTAAGAAAAAAATATATACAAGTGTGAGTATTAAATAGAAGTCGAAATTATAATCCAATTTACTTACAGACACTCAAAATTTGCATACACACATTACGCCAAATCATTTTACTACAATCGCAAACACAAAGATCGCAACAAAGCGAATCCAATGCGTATCGAATACTTTTAATTAACACGTATGTTGCAGAGATTAAATAGTTTCAATGCGAATAATTTCGCATAATTCGAGAAATTTAAAAGAATTGTTTTTTGACATAACCATACTTGTACAAGATACGTTTAAGGGTCGCTATTGTTTAATGGTATGTGATCTCATTACTTAATTATGAAAATCAAACAACTAAACAATAAAACAACAAACATGTAAAATTCATTTATTTAAAATATGGCATCAGTCATTAACCAGCTTTAAAACCATTTAATTAACCGATATTTTGCACTATATTTATTGGCTGTAGGCTGGGGTTAAGATTTATATTCTGTTGAAAATATGGCATAGGGTTTGTCAGTTCTATTTCGACGTATGGCTCTTCTTTCTTAGTTGGTATGGCCCGTGGCTGCTGTTGACATAAAAAAAAAATGAAAAATATTATTATCTGTGGTTCAAACAAAAACAAAAAATTGTATGATGTACGGTTGCGGGTGTAAGACAGATTGAAGTGACAGGATACACAGGTTATTATTAGGAGACAAACAGATTGCTATTAAGAACCTTCTGCCACAGTAGATACGGGTTATTATCGCTCGCAATACGCACCTTCCGCTTATTATCGTGCATCATACGCATGTGTTTGTATATCGACGTCTGCCAGGTGAACGTGGCGGGGCACAGGCTGCATTTGAAGCTCTTCGTGTTGGATCGTTTCGTGTGCATCGCCCACACGTGGCCCTTGAGACGTTTCTCAGTCTGCGGAATTGTTATTTGCCAGTCTTTAAAATGCAGTTACTGGGTAATTTAAAAACATTTAATTTTTAGTTTTATAGCATTGAAATCCCTACTATCCCTACTAATATTATAAATGCGAAAGTAACTCTGTCTGTCTGTCTGTCTGTTACGCTTTCACGCCTAAACCACTGAACCATTTTTTTTGTAATTTGGTATGAAGGTAGAACTGAACATGGGAAAGGACATAGGATAATTTTTATCGCGAAAAAAATGGTAGAAGGAGTTGAAATAGGGAGATGAAAGCGATATAACCGAATTCCACGCCTGAAGCCGCGGGCGGAAAGCTAGTGCTTTATAAATGAGAAATTTTGAAAGAATAGAAAAAAATTTGATCACGAGGCAGGATTCGAACCTGCGTTTCTTGCCTAACCGTAGCAACGCCTAGCCTCTCGGCCACCCGTGATCCCGCCACAGTAATCGAATTTCTTCTACTCTTTCGGTTTCATGTGCCTAAGGGGCACCCCACGCCATCTATTGAGATGATTAAGAACCATCACAACCAATACGAAACATTATTTCAATGATTACAATATTGTATCGATGGAACGCGACCTTTGTTAAATTTAATTTTTAGTTTTATAGCATTGAAATGCTTTATAAATGAGAAATTTTGAAAAAATAGGTTCGAATCCTGCCTCGTGGTCAATTTTTTTCTATTCTTTCAAAACTTCTCAATTTAAAAACATATTTTTTTTCTTCACTTCACACTAATCACACTTCCTGCTATCCTACTCCTGCTAATATTATAAATGCGAAAGTTTGTAAGGATGTGTGTGTGTGTTTGTTGCTCTTTCACGCAAAAACTATTGAAGCGATTGCAATGAAATTTGGTACGTAGACAGCTGGACAACTGGAATACCATATAGGCAACTTTTTATCCCGATAAGCCGACGGGATAGGGACTTACGCGGGTGAAATCGCGGGGCGCAGCTAGTATATTATAAATTTGAAAGTTTATTTGGATGATTGTCCGTCAATCACACTAAAACTACTGCTAGCTGAGTTGGGTAAAACAGGAATCTAGATACCCGGGCGGAGCCGGGGCGAACGTCTAGTATGTAATATAATAAGGCTTTAGTTGATAATTTATGATCAAATTTTTCTTTTTGTGTTACCGTTGGCAATGCAGCTGGTGGGTCGGTGGTCGGCTGATGGTAAGCGCTACCACCGCACATGGATATTTGGTGAGGCGTAAGGTCGATTGCAGACCTTACGCATTGCGGACTTTATTAAGTGAAATTGTACTTAATGTGACCAATTTATCAGTATTATATTTCTTCTATGTGTGTGTATGACTAAACTCCTAAACAGCTGGGCCGGTTTTAATTATCTTTTTGTCTTTCATCACGTGGATTCGTGAATGGTGAATATTCACAATACGATCGCGAACGAAGCCGCGGGCACGGGCTAGTACGCTAATAGACACTCACTTTATAAGATTTACCACAGATCTCGCACAGGTGCTCTTCCTCTAGCTCTTTCTTATTTTTCCCCTCGTGTATGTTGTTCATATGGGCGACCATTATCTTCGCTGTTTTGAACGGCTGTAACGACAGAATCACATCATTAAGGGCATAGTATTTTAAATTTTTAGACTAATACTAGCGGTCCGCACTGGCTTCGCGCGTGGTACATATATAGAATTTTTCAAGTCGGACCAGTAGTTTCTGAGATTAGTGCATTCAAACAAACAACAACAACAACAAAAACACAAAAACAACCTGGGCCCGTGTACCACGCGAGTGACGCCACGGGTTTCAGTTAGCAACACATATAACAATAACTAAACATTTATAACTCAAATGTGACTGACTGACATAGGGCTCTATCAACGCACAGCCCAAACCACTGGACGGATCGGGATGAAATTTGGCATGCGGATAGATGTTATGACGTAGACATCCGCTAAGGAAGGAAGTTGACAATTTCTACCCCGAAGGGCATAAAATAGGGAATAAAAGTTTGTACCATGAAAATTTATTTTGTGTATTTATACACTAATACATATAACATTATTTACGTATAATTCCAACTATTATAAATTTTGTGGTAGTCGAGCACGCTTCGGCACGAATTGGGCCAGCTCGCACCGGGGAAGTACCACACCCCCACAGCAAACCGGCGTGAAATAGTGGCTTGACACTGTGTTTCGTACGGTGAGTGGGGGAGCCGGAGGCCTTTAAGTCTTTAATCCTTACCTTTTCCCTTATCCCATAAAAGCGGGCAGCACATTCGTAGATGCCTCTACCTTTGCGAATGTTCATGGGCGGTGGTGATCGCTTACCATCAGGCGAACCACCAGCTCAGTTGCCCGCTATGACATAAAAAAAAACTTGTTACCTTGAAACACACGCTGCACCGGTATTTGATCTGTTTCAAATGATCCCAGTCTATATGGTCCACCATACACCATTTTGTTGCGAAGCGCTTGTCGCAATAGTGGCACGCGTGCCTGCAACGAAACGATGCATTGATTATTAAAAAAAAAAACTAAATTGAAATCACTGCATCCGTTCGGGAGTTATGATGTCACATACAGACAAACGGACACGTCAAACTTATAACAGCCTTCCTTTGGCGTCGGTTACAAGATACAGTTTAACTTTTTGAGATTGAAAACTTTTTTGACAGATTTCGTTAGAGGTAGAGGTTTCCCAAATCCTAAGTAAGGTCTAGTAGTGACAATTTGAAGACGGTTTAGTTTTAATTAGTTTCGTTGTATTTTCCTTATTTTTTTTTATAATTAAAAAGAAAATAAAGACGTCCCGGATTTAATTTGTCTAAAGCACTACATATATATTCAAAGTACCAGGCGATCATAAGTCGATAGGAGTGTTCCAAAGCGCGTGTTGAATTAGATCATTTTTGGCGGTGTTACATTAGAAAAACAGATAAAAAAACTTTGAAACGGAACAACAACTTTTTTCACATTTTTTCACATGCCGCCTGCAATGAAGCTCATCATGTGGTTGTTTTGCAGCAGCACTAGTGAGTGATTATTGCACCTCTATATACTTAGTACTGAGGATTTTTAACACGCTTTTATTAGCTTCACTTGTATGTTTGTATGTATGTAACTCACACCCGTTTTTCTCCCACTTCCC
>NW_024045133.1:750879-760697 GCF_012273895.1 Zerene cesonia | reverse complement strand
AAAAATTATTTTATAGTTTTTAGTTTGATGTGCTTGAAAAGCGTGTTTTTTAGTTTTTTTAAACTATATTTATTTAAGTGTCTTTTCTAGAGATTTCAACATTTAATTTGTGGAGCTCAATGAATTAATTTAAAGAAGGTTTTCTTAGTTTTCAAGCTAACTAACCAACTCCTAAAAGAAAATAGAAAGAAGCGCATCCCTACTTAATTTAGTCAAAAATGTTAACTCAAAGTACCAGGCGATCATAAATCGATAGGAGTGTTCCATAGCGCGTGCTATAAGACTTTTGAATTCGTTCTTTTTTCCGGTGTCACATGAAAATACCACAGATAAAGCAAGAAACTTTGAAAATGAAACATTTTTTTTCTTTTTCAATAATATCCGCCGGCCGAATACCAGGCGCGCACACACTCACAGGAGCGCGCTCTCGGGCACGTGCCGCTTGCTCAGCTTCATGTGGTTGTTGTAGCAGTCGCGGCTGGAGAAGGTCTTGCCGCACTCGCGGCACTGGTGCGTGGTGATTATTACACCACTATATACTTAGTACTGAGGATTTTTAAAGTTTTTTTTCTAGAGATTTCGACACTTAATTGGTGGAGCTCAATGAATTAATTTAAAGGTTTTCTTAGTTTTCAAGCCCTAACTACCAAATGAAAACAGAAAGAAACGCATCCCTACTCAATTTAGTCAAAAATGTTAACTCAAAGTAGCAGGCAATCATAAATCGATAGGAGTGTTCCATAGCGCGTGTCCCTCCCTATACGACTTTTGAATTCGTTCTTTTTCTGGTGTCACATAAAAACATCCACAGATTAAATAAATAAAGCAAAAGAAAGAAACTTTGAAAATGGAACATTTTTTGTGTTTTTTTGCACATCTTCGAGCGGCGCGTACCAGGCGCGCACACACTCACAGGAGCGCGCTCTCGGGCACGTGCCGCTTGCTGAGCTTCATGTGGTTGTTGTAGCAGTCGCGGCTGGAGAAGGTCTTGCCGCACTCGCGGCACTGGTGCGTGGTGCCGGTCTCGCGCTCGCGGTGGTTGCGCGCGTGCCGCGCGAGGTTCCGCTTCCACTGGAACAGCTTGCCGCATATCGGGCACGGGTACGTGAGCCCGTCATGGATCACGCTGGAACGATGGAGATTTTTTGAAGTGAAACTTCTTTAGAATCGTGATTTCAAACCTGATGCAACGGACAACGACAGGTAAGAGACAGAAATACAAAAATTTGTAGAATGAAGCCGGCAAAGAATGAGACAGTAATACATACTATTTTATTCATTCTTTTGACGATTTATTGAAGTTTCACTTCTACCATGTGTGAATCGCACACACACCTTTTTATTTTTTTATTTTTTGGTAACTTTTTGTTTACGTCATCATCGGTAGAGAGAGGAGGCTGACGCTTCCACCACCCATGAACAGGTTTTTTTTTGATGTGAAACATCTATAGACGCACGTAAAACCGATTTCTGGCGTGGCGACGCGTCGCCACGCTATACGAATTAAGTAGTCACGATTTGAAATAAATTCGTAAATTTTTGTATCTAATGAAAATAAATGTTTATTCAATAAACAGTCATCGTTATGTGGAAAAAAATCGTAATATTTTATTTTATCATTATGACATATTTAGTTCCTATCACAATATGTTCTTTTCTGCGTATTACTTTTGCAAAATAATGTCGATGTTTCACATCCGCCAGGCGTCCCGTGACAGCTCACATTTTTTTTTATAACTTTTTGTTTACGTCATCATCGGTAGAGAGAGGAGGGTGATACGCTACCACCGCCCATGAACAGGTTTTTTTTAAGAACATTGCAGAGGCGTAAGACCTTACGACAGGGTTGTATTGTTGCTGTCGGAAGGTCTTACGCTTCTGGGATAGGATGGATCATAATGGTATAGAGAATAGCCGAGGGGAATAAAGGACTGGGAAGGGTAAAGAAAAGGTATGGGGCTCTGTCTCTTCCACATAGAGGAATATGTTAGGAGGGGTTGATAATGTCTCTATATATGTTTACAATTGCACACACATTCGTATTCTACAATTACAACATCTATCTGCCCCATACCGCTTGTGGGGTATGGGGCAGATAGATGTGTTATGGCCCCCTCCGAGAGTAACATCTCTTAATTACACAAACACTATAATTTATTATGTACAAAA
Source organism: Zerene cesonia (assembly GCF_012273895.1). NCBI lineage: Eukaryota > Metazoa > Arthropoda > Insecta > Lepidoptera > Pieridae > Zerene > Zerene cesonia. Next base: position 758,528 of record NW_024045133.1, on the reverse strand, counting down.
TGTATGTTCACCATGGCCCCATACCCAAAATCCAACACGGGAGCATGACACATTAAACCAACTAACTACAACCATCCTAACAATTAGCCAAACACTCGTTCATAGGTATAGCTACATAGTAAATCTGCCCCATACCCCACACGGGGGCATGGGCCAAATACTTACACATGCGCTCTGTAACTCTTCTGCGAGTGGAACACTTTATCACAGCCCTTGCACGGTATATATAACATTTCTTTTGGTTTATCTTCCTTCTTTGCGGGTAAAATTCTGAAAAAAAAATAAATAAATAAATACACTAATTTTATTGTTTTCACAGTAGCATGCTACTATTTCACGCCGGTCTACTGTAGCGGTGTGCTACTTGCCGGGTGCGAGCTGCCACAATTCGTGCGGAGGCGTGCTCGCTCGTGCACAGATTAAAAAATTAACATGTTTATACGTGCCGAAGCGTGCTCGGCTTCCACATTGAAAAGTTAAAATAATGTTTCTCTTTAACTGTGTCTCTCTCATATTTTCCTAGCTCATCTCTTTCTAGCTCTTTCCTGCTTACTCTATCTCCATACATAAAATAACCTATATTTACTTAATCCTAACTCTTTAACACAGTGTCTCTATATCTTTTACCAAGTCCATGTCATAGCATGAATATATTGAACCTCTTCCTCTCTTGATCTCTTCTTATCTCCATCTCTAACCATCTCACACTCACTCCAATCACCCTATCTCAAATGATCTTCATACCTTACCAATTCCACGTCAAACCATCAACACCTCCCCCTATCTCTAACCCCTCTTATCTCTACCTATCTCTAACTCCTCTTATCTCTACCTATCTCTAACTCCGCTTATCTCTACCTATCTCTAACTCCTCTTATCTCTACCTATCTCTAACTCCTCTTATCTCTACCCATCTCTATCTCCTCCCATCTCGCATACTCACTTCAAATGGTACTTCAATGTCATCTTATTCGCGAATACTTTGCCACAACAATCGCACTGCGGCTTCTCTTCGTGACTTACATTCTTGTGATATGTCAGCTTCGACTTTGAACTGAAAAATAATTTAAATCAACATCACTGCACAGTATGGAGCAATGTCTGTATGTGTGTATGTTAAGATATTTAAAACTGCACAACGGATTTTGATGGGGTTTTATTAGATAGAGTGATTCAAGTGGAAGGTTTATATGTATAATAACAACTATTAAACAACTGCGAATTTAACGCGTGCGAAGCCGCTTGTAACGATATGAAGCTGAAAAGTTTGTTTGTTCGAACGGGCAAACCTCAGGAACGATTGGACCGATTTAGAAAAATTCTTTCACCGTTCGATACGCACGCTCGCAGGATGTATAGAACTTTATAGGCTATGTATGTACCATGGGCGGAACCGGGGCTGATAGCTAGTATTGAAAGATCGCGTTTTCTCGTACGTAAATACGATTTATTTCTCCTACAATTATTTATGGTTTAAATATAATATAAATCAATTGAAATTGCTGCACCACTAGTGTCTGCCCTTTTTTTTGCTTTGTACATTTAAAAATCCTACCCATAGGTTGCCTGGTAGAAATCGATTAGTAGCGATAAGGCCGCCTTTTTGTCTCTGTACTACGTTGTTTGTCTATGTTTTTTTTTATAATTATTTTAATTCAATTGGTGCTAAATAAGGTATCTTATTATACTGAAAAAAAATCTTAATTACAAGATTTTCTCAATAACAAACTACACCCACTTAAAAGTCTTATCGCATTCGGTGCAGGAATAGTCCTCTTTGCGCTTAGCGCACTCGTGCCTGACCATAATCCTTTTCAATGTCGTTATCAAACCACACTCTCTGCATCTGAAACATGGAAATAAAACAGTTCTTCATCTAAATCCTTAAAGAATATAATAAGACAATATTGCTAATGATAAAACACAGCTGGAGGTACCAACTTCCAAATGGAAAAGGAATCATCAAAATCGGTCCACTGAGTAAGAGGTTATGGTGTAATAGACGCAATCATTTTGAAGTCTTGATAGAAAACTAAATCGCCTTCAAATTGGCAGAACTAGACCAAATTCATTAAAATCGCTTCACCCGGTCGAAAGTTCTAAGATAACATTCATCATTTTCTTCTATAAAAATACCACAAAAACTATCGAAATCACAACACGTGATGCCGTGACCAAGCTAAATATTATAGATTCATTTATAATATATGCTAATATAACAAAGAGGTTAATTGAATTTGTATGTCTGTGACGTTGTCGGGGCTAATCTCTGTATCTACTGAACCAACTTTAAAAATACTTTCACCACTATAAAGCCACATTATCGGCGAGTGTCATAGGCTATATTCAATTCTATTTTCCAAAGAAAGCCATATACCTTTCCCTTACCCTACGTAAGGGAAAGGTATATGGCTTTCTTCTTTTTGTGGAGGAACGAAGCAGGAATTCCTCCATCGAAAAAGGAGAAGATCCTGGTCTAGTCTAAGTCTAAATCTTAGGCTAGTCTAAGTACAGGCCGGCCTGTAAGGCCCCAATTCAATGATGTTGGAAAGTTGTATATATACCTCTGTAGCGAGAAAATTTCGCTAGCGCGATTCAGAATTCTATAGCTACACCTCTCGTCAGTCCTTTCTTAAAGCCTATCCAATTTGGAAGTCGGCAATCCATTTGTAGAGGCGTAAGGTCTACAATTGACCTTACGCCTCTCAAAATGTCCAGGTGCGGTGGTAGCGCTTACCATCAGCAGACCTACCAGCTCCATTATCACCGAAGAAAAAGCCCAGCGAACAACTCACCTGAACGCTTTCAAATGCTGATTCTTATGAACCGATAGGTTCTCTTTGTTTATGAAAAAACCTTTGCACACCTCGCACTGGAAGGATTTTGCTTCTTTCTGGAAAAGAAAAGGTGTGTGTGCGATACACACACGATAGAAGTGAAACTTCAGTAAATCGACAAAAGAATGAGATGAATATATATAAAATGTAAAATAGTATTTATATTTCTGTCTCACTCTTTGCCGGCTTCATTTTACACATTTTTGTATTTGTGTCTCTTACCTGTCGCTTTTTCCGTTGCATCAGCTTTGAAATCACAACGATTCTAAAGAAGTTTCACTTCAAAAGCTTTTCTGCCACATTTCCTACATTTATATTACTAGCTTCCGCCTGGGGCTTTGCCCGCGTGGAATTAGGTCATTTATAAGTATCCCGTCACCCAAGTCAGCTCATACCATGTCTGCATACGAAATTTCATCAGAATTCGTTCAGTAGTTTCAGCGTGATTGACGCACAAACATCCAAGCAAACAAACTTTCACATTTATAATATAAGTGTGAAATGTGATAATGTGAAAAAGATCATATATATTCAGCATGTTAAAAACTGCTGGAGCGATTTAAAAAATTCTTTCACCATTGGAAACCTGCAACTACACTGAGTGACATAGGCTATATATATGTACCGCGGACGACGCCGGGGCGAACACATAGTATGAAATAACTAGGGAAATTTTTGATTTGTTGTTTATATTAAGAAATATTAACAAGCAGGAAAACCATTCATATTTTTTTGGCGCGTTTATATTAGCTACACCTGTATGTTTGTATGTAACCGACTCCTTTAGACTCGATTATGACCCACTTCAAACGGACAGATTGAATTCAAACTCTGTACACTTATCAAGGATCGGTGACAATACAATAATTTCATGTCTTAAAATGTTCATGACAGACCCATAAATACTACTTGCGGTCCGCCCCGGCTTCGCCCGTGGTACATATATAGCCTATAGCCTTCCTCAATAAATGGGCGATCTAGTACTGAAAGAAGTTTTCAAATCAGACCAGTAGTTCCTGAGATTAGTACGTTCAAGCAAACAAACTCTTCAGCTTCATAATATTAGTACAGATTAAAATACACAATATCATAAGTCAATAAGAAGCCAACCCCAAAAAACCACTCACCGGACTGTGTTTCCCTGTCAAATGGCCCTCCAGCAACTTCCGGGTATTGAACCCGCGTACGCAATCGCTGCACTTGTGCTTGAGGCTCGCGAACTCAGCGCTGGCGACGTCTCTTTCTCTTACCGAGTGCATTTCTTCCTCCGTCATGGAGTAGAGTTCTACCAGATCCTCCGGCAGGTTTTTGAGGCGGCGCGATTTAGTTTTTATCTGTGGATGAGAAATTTTATGTGATTTAGGACCATTCTATCCTACTAATAAGAGGACGACCAATCACTCGATGGAGTGATGACATCAGAAATCATGCTGGTGCTCTGTGGACTAGATTAGCCAAAAATAGAAATGAGTGGAAAAAATTGGAGGAGGCTTTTACAGCGAAAAGCGGTCCTTAGTATATTTAATTACATGCTGAACTAATAAACTAACAAAATATTATAGAAAAAAGATTAAATAATAGATTTTGTCAATACTAACCATACTAACAACCATCATAAAATTGTAATTAGATATAAGTAAGGAATAAATAAAGGCTTATATTATCTATCCTACTAATATTATAAATGCGAAAGTTTGTAAGGATGTGTGTGTGTTTGTTGCTCTTTCACGCAAAAAACTACTGAACCGATTGCAATGAAATTTGGTACGTAGACAGCTGAACAACTGTAATAACAAATAGGCAACTATTCATCCCGATATTTCTACGGGATACGGACTTACACGGGTTAAACCGCGGTTATCAGTTAGGTCAATGTCACTTTCCACCATCTACAAAACTCAATTACCTTATCCTTTTTCCTCTTCTCCCGTTTCTCCTTCCTCTCCTTCTTACTCTTACCATCTCCATCTTCTCTCACCAACTCCGAGAGGAGTGTATTGTCGTCAGACGACTGCGTGTCTAGCACGCCCAAATCAAAGGTATCCTCGTCTTTCACGAAAGTGTCTGAAAAATAAAAAAATAAAGGAGAAATTGATTTTTTTATGTTTATGTCATCGTCGGCAATGGAGGTGGTGGGATGTTTTGTAACTGTCACATAATTAAGGGATTACAGACTTCGCCCATGTTACATATATAGCCTTTAGCCCTCCTCGATGAATGGACTATCTAACACTGAAGGAATTTTTCAAATCGGACCAGTAGTACCTGAGATTAGAGCGTTCAAACAAACAAAGAAACAAACTCTTCAGCTTTATAATATTAAGTATAGATGTAAAACGTTATTTTACATTATGTATTATATTATTTAACACAATTCCAACACTTTACAGCGAACGTGGTGACGGAAAGACTGAGTTGCTACGTGTCTGTGTGTGTGCATGTGAAAAAATTTCATGTCAAAACTCAAACAGTCTTCATAGGTCGTGACCCCATACACGACAAGTGGAACCTTACAATATCACTTGAACACCTTATACGATTATTACTCACTAGCTGTTTGCCCCGGCTTCGACCCTGGTACCTATATTTCTAATAGTAAAAATTTTTTTTTAATCCGTCCAGTAGTTTTAGAGTTTATCAATTAAAAACAAAGAAACGAACTGACAAAAATACAAATTCTTCCTCTTTAAAATATTAGCATAGACATTACATTGAATGGGAAAAAATACAATCAATCAATCAATCAAAAGCTCTTTATTGTGCACCTTTACAAGAAGAGTACAAACTAGAGATACATAATATCAGAAGTCACAACAGGTGGTCTTATCGCTTAATCAGAGATACACGATAGAGAGAGAATTAATGACTCACCACGAAACACATCAATATCATACAGCTCCTCCTTCACCTGCTCCACGCCCTCCACCTTGAAGGTCAGCTCCTGCTTGACATCCTCCAGGGGACTGGATCCGTGTCTGTTCGTGTGCCCGACGAGGGTGGACTGCGAGAGGTTCGTTACAGCGTGTTGCGAAAGATCGTGCGGTGAATTCAGGAATGGATGCTGAAAGAGACATTATCATCATCATCATCAGCATCATCATCATCATCATCAGCATCATCATCGTCATCATCATCATCATTGTCATCATCATCATCAGCCCATATATGTTACTATAGCTGGGACACACAGGCCATAGTCCACAAAGCTGGCCAAGTGCGGGTTTGCAAATGTCACATGTTATTGAACTTTTTGTTCTTGGACATACTGGTTTCCACACAACAACAATAAAACAAAGAAACATAAAGCGATATATTCATTTACTAGCTGCCCGCTTCGACTTTATCTATTGTACATACATATCTTATAGCATTCAAAGAATAGTGAAATAATTTTTTAACATGTCCTTGAATAAACCTTATTAGTTTAGCTATCTGTTAGTGATTTTCATCAAAATTGGTTGAGTCTTATGAGACAACTAACAAAATTATGATATGCACAGATTGAAAATCCAAGTTTTACAGATAAAAATGACGACTATAGTCTGTTTCTGTGTAAAATTTCATCCAGATGTGATCAGCTCTCTCGGCATTGCAGAGTAACAAACATTAAGGCAATGAACATACAAAGTTTTGCATTTATAAAAGTAAAGTCCCGTGTACCCCAATGGGGTATGGGGCAGATGCTATACACATGTTTCACTGATCAAATCTCTTTATGGACAAGTAGGTGATCAGCCTTCTGTGTGCTAGCAGACCAATATATATATTCCTCCTTGTGAGTCCCCAAGAATTGAACCCAAGATCACTTGGTTTTACGCTCAAGCGTTTACCACTGTGCAAAGAAGAGGTTCGGGTTTATAATATTAGATAAAGATGATGTAGCTTAATGTCTCCACACTTATGTATGACATATAACTTACATAAACTTAATCCATACTTACTTTTCTGGAATAATTAATTAGTATGTCATATGACTTCAATATTTGTTTTTTGAACTTTTGGACGTTTTTTACAGCTGCTAAGCACTCCCAACATACTTGTATAGACAGACCGTCTGGCACCTGGAAGTTGTAATAATTACATCCAAATGTGTTCAGCCGTTTTTTGGTGATCTAGTCACAAAGTGTTCAATGTCATATCATATATTATTGGTAAAATTTAAAAATATTCTGAACTACTTGGAATTCACTAGTTTGTTCTGAATTGTGACTGGTAAAAAAGATTTTTATATTTACCAGTTTATTTTCATGTCCAAAAAAATGCTACAAAAAATATTTATATAATTTACTTGGCATATCAATTTTGTTAGATATCACATTCTTCGTGGTTATATTAAGTAAATGTCATAGATTTAACCAAAATATTAAATTGCATTTGTTCCTAACTTATACGAAATTAATTAAAAATGAAGCGTAATGGCGGGTCTAAGGATTTCTGTTCCATAAAATTTCAATGTTTTTAATGATTTCTAACATATACAGCATACCTCAAGTTACTCAAAGTGAGTTTTAAGCACATTTATAGACAAATAAGTATCTTAAATATGATTATTCGTTTACTTACATCTATATCTGCTAACAATTTAAAACATTCTTTTATTTCGTTTCTATAATACATATTGCGATTGTAGTTCAAACAACCAACACATATACCGTTTACATTATATCCCTCTATATTAATGTCTATTTCCTTCATTTTTGATGTTTTTATTTTGGCTAATTAAATAATATAATTACGAACAAAGGAAGCTTCATTCCTTTCTTTCGGCCATTTTGATAATTTGACAGTTCACAGTTGCAAACAAAATAGTAT
>NW_024045133.1:744111-749879 GCF_012273895.1 Zerene cesonia | reverse complement strand
AAATGTTATTTGCAGTTAACAATTTTCTTTTTTCTTTATTACAATATTTATGGCAAGACTAGGTATATATATATTTATAAAATATACAGAGCGAATATACTTCTATTAAAATATGAAAGAAATACATAATAATATATTGTTTATACTTCTCTCGATACTTTATAACCTCCAGTTAAAATTTTGTTTAAAACAGCTGGTAATTGGTATATGAAAATGAAACTCAGATAGCGGAAAATAACTAATTTGTTTATTTTTATAACAAAAATATTTCATACAAAATAAACTATAATAGTTGATTTCTTGATTTATTACTAAAGTAATAATTTTTCCTATTTGTATCTTTGTTTTAGGGCTTCTAAAACCTAAACCATATCCTATAATTTTCTTTTTAAACATTTTTATTCTTGTAATGCACTAAATGATCGCATTCTCTCAATTTCTCAGCTGCTTGTTCTGGTGTAAGATCCCGTTGGGGTTGCGCTAGCATTTCATAACCAACCATAAACTTTTTCACACTAGCTGAACGTAAGAGTGGAGGGAGGTAGATGCCGTGAAATATCCAGTGTGGGGAATCACCTGGGGACGTGGAGGGGCCTGTTGGAGCACCTAGAATGAATGAATTCAATGCTATATTGCATAGAAAGTAGAAATCATTACGGTAATTGAATTGAAAGAATGTAAACTACGACTACAGAAATAGAATTTATCCCTACATCAATAGCAGTTCACCTATTTTTAGAATCACCTTTATTGTGGTAGTCGAGCACGCTTCGGCACGAATTGGGCCAGCTCGCACCGGGGAAGTACCACACCCCCACAGAAAACCGGCGTGAAATAGTGGCATGCCACTGTGTTTCGTACGGTGAGTGGGGGAGCCGGAGGCCCGTTTCCTTTTCCTCACCCGTCCCAGTCCATTCCTTCTTTCCAGTCGTTAATCCATCCCTTTTCCCTTACCCCAAAAAAGCGGGCAGCGCATTCACGAATGTTCCTTTGCGAATGTTCATGGGCGGTGGTGATCGCTTACCATCAGGCGAACCACCTGCTCAGTTGCCCGCTATGACATGAAAAAAAAAAAAAAAAAAAAAAAAAAAAATGTTAACGCGTAACTAATTCTATAGTTAATTAAACTTGAACATAGTGAATGCAAGTGTGATATATGAACTAATGTAATTCCTACTTACATCAATTGAAATAGCAACTACTGTTATAACTGTTTATGTAAATAATTACAGAACTATCTCAACTTACCGTGCCACCCCATGCTGTAAGGAAAGCTGCAATTAAACAAATTATCGAACTTCGTGTTCAAATGCTTCATCACTTCTGCCAATGCCATCTTTTGAGTGTCGTTAAGATCTGTCATTCTTTGAGGCTGCCCTTTTAGCGGTAGCAGCATGGTCTCATATGGCCAAGATGCCCAATATGGGATGACGGCCACCCACTCTTCGTTCTGGATAACGATTCGTTCCTGTGACAAAGAAAAATATTGTATTTCGTCATACATTACAAAAATTCAAATAACAAATTATGCGTTACTAGCTACGCCCCGCGGTTTCACCCGCGTAAGTCCGTATTCCGTAGGGATATCGGGATTAAAAGTTGCCTATATAAGAAAGAAAGAAAGAAGAAAGAAAATACATTTATTTATATAAGGTAAAATAAAAAAATATAAAAAAATGATCTAATTTACAACACAATAAACCTCATATAAACAGGAGACCCACTCAGTGTAAAAGAGTCTAAGCCCATTAAAGGAACTTAGACTCTCCACTGATTTTCAGTGGACACCACATTGACCCCCTGACAGTGGCAGCGTACATCATATATATATGTTATTCCATATACATATACATATATATATGTATGTTATTCCAGTTGTCCACCTGTCTACGTATCAAATTTCATTGCAATCGGTTCAGTAGTTTTTGAGTGCATAGAGCAACAAACACACCACATCCTTACAAACTTTCGATTTTATAATATTAGAAGAATAGGATAATTACTCATCATACCCCTGCATACTGCACATACGTATCAAAATCTGACAAGTTTCATAAAACACAAAAATCGATAAATAGATATACATAAGATAAATTACCTTTTTCAATAATTCTTGTTCTGTGTAATCTGACAGCAATGGCTTTCCATATTTTATGTAGTATTCCTTTTGACATCTGAAAAAAGATAATATTTAAAAAGGGAAGTCGTAAATTGAAATTTTACATTATACTACTTTAGCTTCCCAATATATTACATTTCCTCAAAAATACCTATTTTCATATATTTAAAAATTAAGCACCTGATAATAATAAGCTGTTGAGATTTTATTAAATCAACAAATTCGTAGTTGTATTTCAGTGCAATCATAAAAAAATTAAATAACTGCATACATACTAAGCAGTGGTGGCTCAATGGTGAGAACCTCGGACTTCAAAATCGATAAGTCGGGGTTCGAAACCAGGCGAGCGTGCAGGAAATAAATTGATTTTTAATTTATCTGCACGTGTGGATAACATCACCACAACATCGTGAGGAAAACGGCATGTCCAAGAATCAAAAGTTGGATGACATGTGACATCTGCTAACCCGCACTTGGCCGGCGTGGTGGATTATGGCCTGAACCCTCATAGGAGGCCTGTGTCCCAGCTGTGGGGACATATATGGGCTGATGATGAAATGGTGAATGGTGGTTTTTTTTTTTTGTTTTTTTTTTTATGTTAGAATCGGCAATGGAGCTGGTGGGACGCCTGATGGTAAGCGCTACCACCGCCCATGAACATTTGTAGAGGCATAAGGCCCTTTGCAGACCTTACGCCTCTACAAATGGATTGCCGACTTTTTGGGAAGAGATTAAGAAAGAATTGGCGATAGGAATAAAGGAAAGGACTGGGAAGGGTAAGGAAAAGGATATGGGCCTCCGGCTCCCCCACTCACCGAACGAAACACAGCAAAATGCTATTTCACGCCGGTCTTCTATGGGGGTGTGGTACTTCCCCGGTGCGAGCTGGCCCAATTCGTGCCGAAGCGTGCTCGACTACCACATACAGTACATACTATACCATATTATTTGCTACCAGTACTAAGTATTAAGTCTCACATAATCGTTAGTGAATGTAGAAAGAAACTGCTCACCTATCCTTAACCCGAGGTTCATTGGGTAAGAAACTAGAAGCCCATATTTGACAGTGGGGATGGGGGTTAGAACATCCCATCGCGGCTCCTTTGTTCTCGAATATCTGAACCCACGTATACCGTCGACCTAGCTCTGTCAGCTGGTTGATCCATCTGAAAAAGTGTGATTACATATTTTATTATTTGTTACACCTGATATATTGATTCCCTGGTACAATTATTTCTGGTTGGGATGTAAAAGAAGCTATTTAAATGTCTGTGATATGTAATACGTTTGTATGAATATATTTTATATTAAAATTTAAAACCCATAAAATAATTAAAAGAGGTTTAAAGAGTTCCGGTAATGAAAAAGTTAACAACACATATGCGATCACAAAGCGTCCGCGAAGCAAGAAAAGTTAGCAAGCAACTATTTACACAATTTTTGGTATGTGGTAGTCGAGCACGCTTCGGCACGAATTGGGCCAGCTCGCACCGGGGAAGTACCACACCCCCACAGAAGACCGGCGTGAAATAGCATTCTGCTGTGTTTCGTTCGGTGAGTGGGGGAGCCGGAGGCCCATATCCTTTTCCTTCCCCTTCCCAGTCCTTTCCTTAATTCCTCTCGCCAATCCTTTCTTAATCCCTTCCCAATTTAAAGTCGGCAATCCATTTGTAGAGGCGTAAGGTATGTAATCGACTTTACGCCTCTACAAATGTTCATGGGCGGTGGTAGCGCTTACCATCAGGCGTCCCACCAGCTCCATTGCCGATTGTGAAATAAAAAATAAAAAAATACAATTTTTTGTAAATTACCCACCAATTACTATATCATCATACTACTAATGTTTTAAACGTGAAAGTTTCTAAATAAGGATGATGGATGTATGCATGTATGGATTTTTGTTACTCTTTCACGCAAAAACTACTGAACCGATTGTAATGAAATTTGGTACGTAGATAGCTGGACAACTGGAATAACACATAAGCAATTTTTTTCCTGATAATCCTACGGTATACAGGCTTACGCGATTGAAATCGCGGGGAGCAGCTAGTAATATAATATTTATTTGCTTTAGTTTTCTAACACACAAATACTGTTAGCTATGACTATATACTAGATTCATGATATTCTGCTGTAATTAAATAGAATAAAACTCACTCATCAATCACTGCTCGGATCTCTTCTATAGACATCAGAGGAATCGTCATAGAAGAGTCTGGGTGGAAACACATAACTCTGAAAATTGAAAACAACATTATAAGTAAAAGATATTATATAGTTCAAAAAAAGTTCATCACTTCAACAAGTAACTTTTTCAAATATTTAGACTTGTTAGAATACTCGTATATGCATACTAGCTGCGCCCCGCGGTTTCACCCGCGTAAGTCCGTATCCCGTAGGAATATCGGGATAAAAAGTTGCCTATATGTTATTCCAGTTGTCCAGCTGTCTACGTACCAAATTTCATTGCAATCGGCTCAGTAGTTTTTGCGTGAAAGAGCAACAAACACACACACATCCTTACAAACTTTTTTTTATGTCATAGCGGGCAACTGAGCTGGTGGTTCGCCTGATGGTAAACGATCACCACCGCCCATGAACATTCGCAATGGTAGTGCTTCTGCGAATGCGCTGCCCGCTTTTAGTGGGTAAGGGAAAAGGAACGAATTCATGACAGGAAAGAAGGAATGGACTGGGACGGGTGAGAAAAAGGAAATAGGCCTCCGGCTCCCCCACTCAACGTACGAAACACAGTGGTATGCCACTATTTCACGCCGGTTTTCTGTGGGGGTGTGGTACTTCCCCGGTGCGAGCTGGCCCAATTCGTGCCGAAACGCGCTCGACTCCCACAATAAAAAACTTTCGCATTTATAATATATGTAATATATAATATAATAAATAATATAATATAATATTAGTAGGATTTGTTTTGTCAGCACGTTGCAACACAGAGAAAAGCCCTACAAACCTACAAGTACCCTTCGCTTGTGAAGACACGAATAAAGGATGCTCCGAGTCTGGAGGCTCAGGAACTCTTTCCAGCAGCGCTGGAAAGTCGTTTGGAAACACGTATGTCGATGTGTAGTTGGGATTCTTCTGTAATTGTTAACATATTAAAATTATCATCATGCAATAAACTCACCAAGCACATATTGAACATACTTAAAAAACACATTTCAGGTATGATCCATCATTACTCATACGGTAATTGAGATTAAAATATGTACATTGAAATTGTAAGACATGCAAGCTTTCTACTTTATAAGCATGAATACTTTTAATTAGTATAAGTTCGTATAGGTAATGCAAATTATTTTAGAAAGAAAGAAAGAAGAAAGAAATAAATTTATTGTCTATAAACACACAGCACCCTTATACACAAAAACCTTAAGTAAAAAAAAAATATCTTTATAAATAATTTACAATTAATATCTACACTACAAACTAACTATTACACTTAAATAAAACTAACAAAAAAAAAACAAAAAACGAAAGTAAATAGTATTAGACCGGGAGATGGTGACACAAATTACTAGGTCATTTGTACCAGTATGGCGGTTCTTCAGTGGTATAATTACGTAAAGGCAAAAAGGAAAATGATGGTCATAGCGCTCGCACCGGCGGCCCAATCGCGTGGGCGTTAATCGAA
>NW_024045133.1:724416-743111 GCF_012273895.1 Zerene cesonia | reverse complement strand
GTAATTAGACCACTGAAGAACCGCCATACTGGTACAAATGACCTAGTAATTTGTGTCACCATCTCCCGGTCTATATACTTAGCGGCTTGTTTATTACAGACAAAAGGGACTGACTGATTTTACTATAACTACGTAATAAATAAGTTTAATAATTAATAAGTGTTGTCATAGAAACAAGATAATATTACACTATACGCTTGCCCTGGGGTGATCGAGAAAAAAACATTACAAATAAAAAAAACCATGTTACTACACGATCTAGCTTTCAGTTAATTAAGTAATCGTTACAAACATAACAAATTTCTTTGAAATATAAGTTTATTAGTATAGACTTACCTGGCCATTAGCTCTCACAGCGCCAGCTCTCAGCGGGTTGTTAGGGTCTGGCGCCTGCTCCTCTGGTGGGTCTTCAGTCTGACCGCTCCATGGGCGTTTGCAGCGATGCGGTGAGACCAAAATCCATTCATCTTTGAGTGGATTATACCGGACATGCTGATGATCTAATATGTTGGTTTATTTGTAGAATAGGTATATTTTAATATTTGAACCACCATTAGTACCGGTAGTACAACTTATAAATTAAACAAAGAATATAAAAATATTAAAACGATGGGACTTTTCGAGTCTAGTAGGGTAGGTAGAAGTTTAATGAAAAATTTATTATAAGCAGGTAATCAGGCCTTCGTCGGTTCTTTGCTGTAAAATCTAAATAAAAACAAAAAACAGATAATTAATAAATTACATTAACGATAAGGGAAATTATTTTGTGTACAGAAGGAAAATGTCTACCTACCAAAGTATTCTATTTTAACGAAATATCTGGACTATTTATTACTATAGCAACCTTTATATAGCAATGCCCGTTTGACATTGTCATTATATTATAAATTAATAACCTTGTCGTACTAAGCACCTCAAATTATACAAGTTTATTTAGTTTGACATAAGTACCAAAAAACATATGAATAAAGTTAAAAATAAAATAGAACTTCCGTAATCTTATTTGTCTGTTATAAATTATTGTTTATCTGTGGTATTAATAGATGGCGCTAAAAAGTTTTCTATAGCATTATCGACATTTTTGCATCTTAACTTTTTCCTTTCATAACCTTATTACATAAACTTCAATTGATAGTTTTAATATGTAATTAATATATTTATAAATATATTTACCAGTTGATATAAATTTCTTCATTTTACGAACGTCCCCGCGTCCTACAGAACGTCTACTGATTAGATGATTATAAATAATAGTGATGTTCTAAAAGGGAAGTTGTAAAGAAAACGTCGATAGATTTTACGATAAAAGTTTTGCGTGTGATTAGGTTAGTGAATTATAAAAAATAAATAAATATTAGAGTTATTTCACAAATCCGTTTCAAAGGCTTATTTATATGAATATTGATCAAATATATTTTGCAGCAGAACAGGCGTGACAAAAAGCAGATAATTTAAATCTATATCACCTTCAAGAAAATGAAATGATAATAATAATGAATATAGATTTTTAATAAAGCATTTAGGCAGTTAAAATAGTGCGGGAATAAATAAAATATATCTACATATTAATGAAGTTGTTAATTAAATTCAGTTTCAACTAATTAAAATACGTATTTACATAAAACAATCGAACTTACATAATGTGACGATAACTTTTGTATAATTCATCGATAATCGATTTATTCACTGCACTACTTATTAGTAATTTACAACACTATTAAAACATAGCATAAAGTAGCGATAACCAGAGCAATAAAGTTATCTGTTAAATTAAAAACAACATTGCCGAAATTTATGTTGTTTTATAAATTTAAATACATTTTTAAGTAGTTGATAAAATCTTCGATCATTAATAGTGTACTGTATGGATTAAGTTTTTAATGAGCAAAATTGAAAACTGAGATTTGAAATTGCATATAGATTAAATTTAATATTATTAAAAAACAAGCAAAATGACATATTTTTTATGTCATAATATTACAACAAAATTAGTTCAATTTTTATAGTATATTTTTTAACTTTAATTTAGCGCCATCTTATAGATATTCAATAAATTACAAAGAACGGTATGCATAGTGATTGTACGCTTAAGAATTGTTTTCGTACGAAGTAAAAACGTTAGATGGCGCTATTGAAAAATATACGATTCTTAGATTTGTCAACAGATGGCGTTATTATTTTGATGTATATTAATTTAAGCTTCAGTAGAACATTTAGGATTTTATTCGTGTGGTTAGTGGGAGAGCTGGAGGCTCGTTTCCTTTTCCTCACTCCCAGTTCATTTCTTCTTTCCAGTCGTCAATCCTTTCCTTATCCCTTACTCCTTAAAATTGGGCAGCTCATTCGCAAAGGCACTACTTTTACGAATTTTCACGGGCGCTGGTGATCGCTTACCATCTGGTGAACCACCAGCTATGAACTTAAAAGAAACAACAAGCTTTCGTGGATGAGGGAGTGATCAGTGAAGCCGTTGCTTCCCGTTCCCTTATATATGAATCAGTCATGCCTACGAGCTTCGTAGTCTAGTTCGTGTTCTACTTTTATGACACTAAGTGTTTGAATAATTGTCCACCACCGGTATAAAACTCAATATGTATTAAAGGCATTCAAAAAAAAAAAAACTTTTATTAAAGAAATTTAAAAAGCAAACTCACTTGTGTATATTTTATTTATTCATTTATTTATTTATTTTATTTTATGTAGGTCTTTAAACTGCAGTTTTTGACAACATGATATCATCCTATTCTATCCTACTAGTCCTATTAATATTATAAATGCGAAAGTTTGTGAGGATGGATGCATGTGTTTGTATATGTATGTTTGAAACTCTTTCACGCAAAAACTACTGAACCGATTGCAATGTTAGGTACGTAGATAGCTGGACAACTGGAATAATACTTATGCAACTTTCTATCTCGAAACTCTTACGGGATACAAACTCACCCGGGTGAAACCGCGGGGCGCAGCTAGTATGATCTAAGATTCAACCTATAGGTCATATTTTATTTGAAAACGTCGTCAATTTTTATCGTGAATCTCTTAGAAAATTCTCGAAGTATGAAAATCTTCACAACTCGCGCAAATAAGCCTTTCAAAGAATGCAGTCTATTATTTATGACTAACTAGTTATTATAGTATTTTCTTGTGTTTGATTTTACGCGAGTATTATACATTTAGAAATTAAAAACTTTTTAATGGATTTTAAACGCGATTTATTCATTATATTACTAACCCGACGTTTCGAACACTTTACAGCGAGCGTGGTCACGGAGAGACTTTAATTTCTAACTAGTTATTCTCCGGCTCTGCTCGTCCTTCCTAATTCATAATTCTTTATTTGCACAAACATGATATACAAGGTGTTACAATATAAATAATACGGTAAGTGTTTCACATGTCTCGCCACGAAATACATAGCATGCAAATATAATGTCAAACATCTAATAAAAAGCACATTTTCATCACAGTTTTTTCTTTAATATATAATCTATATATATAAAAGAAAGTGGTGTTAGTTACACTATTTATAACTGAAGAACGGATTAACAAATTTGGCTAAAAATTTGTGCAGAGGTAGCTTGGACCCAGGAGACGGACATAGGGTAGTTTTTATCCCGGAAATCCCACGGGAACGGGAACATGCGAGAAAATCCCCGGGTCTAAGTTTCCTGCGACTACACGGGCATAGCCGCGTGCGGATAGCTAGTGTCAAATAATTACCATGTTCAGCTCCGTTCACCGCGGTGTATTAGCCTATATCACTCACCTAACTGCAAAATCAAAAATCATATCATAAAATCGCTCCATTACACGTGAAAGAAGGATAAATTTACACGATTTCTTATTCATTATATTAGCAAGAGCATTCTCAAACAACACATCATTAAGTAGATATAAAACAACATCGCTTTTTCTGTCGGTCCTTATGTTTCTATGTATGATTGAATCTTTAAAACTACGCTACAGATTGAGATGGTTTTTTCATAGATAGCATGATTCAAGAGAAAGGTTTTAATAATCAGCTGTTGCCCACAGCTTCACGCGCGGTGGTCTTAATAAATTGTCATGGTACAAACTCACGTTTACATCTATCTGCATGCCAAATTTCAGCCCGATCCGACCAGTGGTTTATTGGTTTAAGTTTAGTGCCTCTGCGAATGCGCTACCCGCTTTTAGTGGGTAAGGGAAAAGGAACGAATTCATGACAGGAAAGAAGGAATGGACTGGGACGGGTGAGGAAAAGGAAATAAGCCTCCGGCTCCCCCACTCACCGTACGAAACACAGTGGCATGCCACTATTTCACGCCGGTTTTCTGTGGGGGTGTGGTACTTCCCCGGTGGAAGCTGGCCCAATTCGTGCCGAAGCGTGCTCGACTCCCACAATAAGGTTTAGGCTGTGCGTTGATATATCACTACATCAGTTAATCACCCTTGAGTTACTCATATATATTTACTAGCTTACCGCCCGCGGCATTGCCCGCGTAGTCGCAGGAATAGACCCGGGATTTTCCTCACATGTTCCCGTTCCCGTAGGATTTCCGGGATAAAAAATTTTCAGCCAAATCGGTTCTTGATTTATAAATAGTGTAACAAACTAACTATACATATATATAGATATATACATCTATTAAACTACTCCGAACCAAACTGCTAAGCTACAAAACATATATATAACACAGTCTCACAGACACAGCACCTTGGTTGATAGCGCATTATGCCGCAGTTTCCGCAGCAAGGTTTTGCAGATATCCGCATTAAATTATATAATAAAATCATTTACTGCTTTAAGTATTTAAGGTTAAGAATTCTTGATTTATAAGGCACAAGAATTCAATACGGAGAGATAGAAATAATTATTTTATTTCTATAGAGTACTGGCTCTGTCCGGGTGGATCCGGTAAACAAAATAGCCTATGACACACACAGCTAACATAGCTTTTTTAAATTCGTATTAGTAGTTTAATAGATGTTATTATACATATACCTATACCTATATATAACCTTTCTCTTGAATCACTCTATCTATTAAAAAAAACCATCAAAATCCGTTGCGTAGTTTTAAAGAAAAAAGCATACATAGGGACAGAGAAAGCGACTTTGTTTTATACTATGTAGTGAAGAGTGTCTAAAATTGAGAACCAGAGATTACCGCCTACAACGTCATAAGCACACAAATATAAAAACTTTATTAGTGTATGTAAGCGGATAAATGAATCTTATTTTAATTTCTGTAAAAGTAAAAATAATTTTCTCATTTCTTATACTTCGGCAGGAAGCTTTTTATGATTGGACCAGCTCGCACTGAAGTTCCACACCCTCACAGAAGACCGGCGTGAAATAGTAGCTTGCTACTTCTCGGGAGCCGGAGGCCTATATCCTTTGCCTCACCGTTCCCAGTCCCTTTTTTCCGTTCCCTTTTTTCTTATTATAAGTCGTTTTCATATCTATGACAGCACAAGGCACTAGCTGGCTAGCTCTGCGGATGTTCATGGGCAGTGGTGATCGCTTACAATCAGATGTTATAATTCATAGCAAATATGTATTGTGTTTTTTTTATTTTTTTTTCTATAGTTATTTTTCTTTTCTTTCCTTTTTTCTCCCCTGCCTGTTATTGATTAAAAGTGTTTTGTGCTTTGCTCAAAAGTTGTTGTTCCATCTTATGTTGTTTTTTTTAATCTGCTTTTTTATTGTATTCAATAAATAAATATATACTTTACATGACGGTCCTAATCAACTGGACCAAATTATAATAAAACCTTACGGAATGCATGTTTTCTGCCTTCTCTCAAAAACTACTAGACGTGTTTTGATGATTATTTACTTTATATATAGCCATAAATTTCGGCAATATTTAGGCAATAATTTATTTTGAAGAATTGAATTTATATTCGAATATACGCAAGCGTAAACCAAGTCGCGGGCACAGCTTGTACGATATATTAGATAGATTATCTACCAGGCGCTAAATTAATGGAAATAAAAAGCGTGTAAAATAGTGAAACATTTTATATTAATATAGGTTTTATAAAATAAGTCTCTTCATAACTCCAGCCTACAAAACAACACAACTAAAAATGTTGCTTTTATATATACATATAATGACAAACAGAATAACTGTTATCACATAAGATTTCCGATTGCCAAACGTCACGCCGCGAGCGCCGCGGCGTTTCCCGGTACTAAGTGACAACAGATTAAAAAATCGGTACGTTCTGCCATTTCAAATTTGCGCGCGCACCTCATCGACCCCGTGGCTCTTATCGACAGTCGTGATCCGACCGCGCTGTGGGTCGGACGCATCGCACGCTTGCATGGGTGAATTACAATATCCCGGCGCACCGGGCGTCGTTGACGATGAACGGCAGTACAGGGCTCCGTTCCGGAGGGCGCCACAGTACAGGTGGCCGACGCCGCAGCCCCCGCAGCCCTCGGCCTTCGCCCCGTGGCGTAGGGCACCAGCGCCACCTAGGCCTCCTGATTACAGACGCAGTGCCTCTTACCCTGGGAAACCAGATGAACCGTTTCAGGTGACAATATGTTTTGTAAATAATCGATTATTTAATTGTTCCCCATGAAGTTATTAGTCCTTGGATGGCAATTTAACGTGCAAATATATAACGAATCAGATATTGCGAAAAACGTAAAAAAAAAAAAAAAAATAAATTCAGCTACACGAGAAATACTATGCTTATGATCGTTGTCGTCTAACATTCTTGTAGGATAAATCTCGATAATAGATTGTAAATTCAAAATTCGAAGCTAATTTAACTTAAACAACGCTCGAACAGCGCTTATCAGATGCTAAATTGAACGTTGTTTTTCATTATGTATAGGTTATATTTTACGACTGTTGGTACTGAAATTGTTTTCTAGTTATTTTTGAGTTTTATTTATAATCAAAACGCGTTTTATGCATCTATATAAAACTATACGAAATTAATCTTAAACACTGATAACAATTCTTACTCTACATATTGTATTCAATATATATATATTGGTGTTGTTTTTTTAATGTTAAACTATTTGTTAGTGGTATCGAAATGACAGCATTACGAAAATAAAGTTTGAAAACAGTAGAAAATCGTTAATTAACTCTGCCAATCGAATGTAGAGTTATTACTATTATAAACGCTTGCGAGTTAATTAAAAGTTATATCTTTAATATATAAATTGCATATGTAAAAGGTACGTAATCATTCATTCTCTAATGCGTAATAATTTCATTAAGCTATTTTTATTTCGTATTTTAATGTTTTTCTATCTGTACTTATTTTAAAATTTGTAGTTTAAATCGACTTGCACTTTTAATCAGCTGACCTCTTATTATTTTCTTATATCCATTTAAATGCAAGATGGAAAATTTTCTTTTTTCAATTTAAAAGTAGGACACTTCAGGCGTGGTCCCATTTAAATTGGGTCAAGTTCTAATGAAGGAATCCATGAGAACTCGGTAAAGCATGTTGAAGTATCCACTGTTAAATGCTTTTTATTTTATATCATACACAGCGGCTCGCTTCGGCTTCGTCCGTGTATAGTTTATAAGAATTTAAAACTTCACTTTTTTCATTGTATGTTCATCTAACAAAACTCATTAAAATCTGTTCAGGCGGTCTTGAGTTATAAGTGATGTAACTAACTCATTTTACTTTTGATAATTTCTTTAATTTAAAATGAGTCTAAGTTTGTTTTTCATTCTACTAAAGACGAGGCTTATGAAAGCACTAGCTGCACATCACGGTTTCACCCGCGTAAGTCCGTATCCCGTCGGAATATCGGGATAAAAAGTTGCCTATATGTTATTCCAGTTGTCCAGCTGTCTACGTACCAAATTTCATTGCAATCGGTTCAGTAGTTTTTGCGTGAAAGAGCAACAAACACACACACATCCTTACAAACTTTCGCATTTATAATATTAGTAGGATTTGTAGGATAGGATATTCAGGACTCTTTTGGTTGTTAATTATTAATTACTCGTAAGGAAAATACTATGGATGGTCCAGTGGTCCAAACTCGGAAGTTTTAACGCCTTCCATCTGCTCCGTCCGTCTCCCGTAGGAAGATCGGGATAAAAAGTTGCCTATGTGTTATTTCAGTTGTCAAGCTATCTAGGAACAAAATTTCATTGTAATCGTTTCAGTAGTTTTTACGTGAAAGAGTAACAAACTTCCATACATATATACTCCATACTTAAAAACTTTCGCGTTTATAATATTAATAGCATAGCACTCAGTTGTCACGTTCATATCCAACGGTGGAAGGATCTTTTATCGCTCCAGTCGTTCGCGAGATAAGCGCGTTCGAACAAACGAATTCATCAGCTAATAATTGGTATAAATCCACGCAGTCACGTGTATCGGTTAGTAAATATCAATATTCTTCGCTAAATATGTAATTAGTAGATGCACTAGTTTTGAGCTCTTTTTAAAAATTAGGTCAAGTTATGTGTATCCAGCTACGCCGTAGCGGCCGCTACGCTTTTGCTACGCGGCGTAGAGTCGGTCAGTTGTACGGGAATGGTTATGGATTATTTTCATTTAGATTCACTACGTTCTGTTGAGCAGTTTTATTTATCTAATAATATAAATCCGGTAAACGCTGTTCTGCCTTACTCTTATCATTTAGGGGTATGAAAAATAAATGCTGGCCGATTCTCAGACATACCTAATATGCATAAAAAATTCATAAGTATCGGTCCAGCCGTTTCAGAGGAGTTCGGTAACTAACATTGTAACACCGGAATTTATATATAAGAAGATAAATAAATAACGTCAAATTCAAGCTTTTATATACACATGTCTAGTCTTCACTACATAGTATAAAACAAAGTCGCTTTATCTGGCCCTATGTAAAAATCTTTAGAACTGCGCAACGGATTTTGATGGGGTTTTTTAGTAGATAGAGCGATTAAAGAGGAAGGTTTATATGTATAATTATATCTATTAAACTACTCCGAATTAACGCGTGCGAAGCGGCAAGCAAAATCTGCTAGAACTGAGTTACAAACGCGAAAGTTTTTAAGAATGGATGTTTTGACTCTTCACGCAAAAACCTCTGGTGGGATCTGTATGAATTTTGGTACGGATATGGATTAATGATTGGATGAACACATAAGCTTATTTTAGCTGACTACCAGGCAAGTGAAGCCGCAGGTTCCAGCTAGTTATAACCTAAGTAAAAACGTCGGTTAAAAATTAAAATTACCTCCCGCATATTTGATAATTAAAAAGGCATCAGCCATATAATTTAAAGTTAGGTCCTTTCATGCAGAAAGGAAAAGAAAATTTCTATAATCTATACTAATATTATAAAGCTGAAGAGTTTGTTTGTTTGTTTGAACGCACTAATCTCAGGAACTACTGTTCCGATTTGAAAAAAGTTTTCAAGTTTAGATAGCCTATTTATTGAGGAAGGCTTAAGGCTATGTATGTACCACGGGCGAAGCCGTGGTGAACCGCTAGTCAACCATATATTCTATCTCCGAGGCAAATTCGAAATAGTGTACAAAATTTGAATTAAATATGTCCGTTTGAAGTGGGTTAAAATAGAGTCTGAAGAAATCGGTTACATACAGATGGTTTATTTGATTATTAAACAGTTAATTAGCAGGTAAACATTTTTTCGTTTAACTCATTGAAGTTGACTTATCTGTATTTAAACAAATAATATAAAGCTGAGTTTGTTTGTTTGATCGCGCTAATCTCAGGAGCTACTAGAACGATTTCAAAAATTCTTTCACCGTTAGCATTCAGGGATTACGTTCATATCTATCTAATAAATATTTTTCCTTATTTCTCTACCACCTGCTTGGTACAATGGTGAAGAGCCGAGGGACTGTGGGTCCGATTCCCGGTGAAGGCCCACAGCAAAAATATCTGTCTGCAATCTCGGTCTGGAAGGGTACAAGGCCTATCACCTACTGGTCCATAAAGATCAATCAGTGAAACAGAATTATATCATCTGCCCCATACCCCACTAGAGGACACGGGTCTTCACTTTTTCTCCACCGGTTTTCTCTGTTAAGATTTGCCGCCACGGCACAGCCTCGGTCTGATTTCAGATGAATTATTTCGAATAAAATTTAGTTTTTGGTCTTAAGAATTGAGATAATATAGTTATTCGAGTCATGCTATCTTCCGTTTTATCTTATAGATAAGGCATATCTTAAAAATATTGATGTTAACGTATTTTGTCTCCGAATTTTTTTTATGTCACAGCGGGCAACTGAGCTGTTGGTTCGCCTGATGGTAAACGATCACTATCGACCATGAACATTCGCGGATGCTCAGTCCTCTGAGAATGCGCTTCCCGCTTTTAAGGAATAAGGGATAAAGAAAGGATTGATGACTAGAAAGATAGAATGGACTGTTAAAGGCTAGGCGGAGGAAATAGGCCTCCAGCTCCCCCACTCATTGTACGAAACACAATAGCAAGCTATTATTTCACACCGGTTTTCTGTGAGACTGTGGTACTTCCCCGGTCCGAGCTAACCCAATTCGCGACGAAGCCTGCTCGACTCCCACAACAGAAACTTTAATTTATATATTTTCGACATTATTAGTATAGCGAAATAAACAGAGATAATTGCAATGTGGGAGTCACACGCTTCGGCACGAATTCGGCCAGCTCCCCACAGCATGAAATATTTGATTTTTTTTTTATGTCATAGCGGGCAACTGAGCTGGTGGTTCGCCTGATGGTAAACGATCACCACCGCCCATGAACATTCGCAAAGGTAGTGCCTCTGCGAATGCGCTACCCGCTTTTAATGGGTAAGGGAAAAGGAAACAGGAAAGAAGGAATGGACTGGGACGGGTGAGGAAAAGGAAATAGGATAATATGATTGATTTTATATTGGATTGTTCTGAAACTCGATCGTTTGCTATCTCGCTACACCCGTACACAGCAACTTCCCGCCATGTCGCATTAATAACAAACACAATTGTTTGAAAATGCCACGATATGCAATTGTGTCCGCTGCGCAAAAAACAACGTGTTAAATACTTGAAATTATGAACATTTCTGTCACAGTTTAAATCAAAATTACTATATGTAATGATTTCATGATGATATTAGCATATAAAACCCGCCTGGTTAAAATAGATTTTAAGGTACAAACTTTCATCCCCTATTTTACGACCATGGGAGTAGAACTTATCAACATCTTTAGTTAACGGATGCCTACATCATAGTGGCTAATTGGATGCCAAATTGCAGCCTGATCGATACAGTAGTTTGGGCTGTGCGTTGATATATCAGTCAGCTAGTTTTCCCGCGGTTTCAGCCGCGTAATTCTGTATCCCGTAGGAATATCGGGATAAAAAGTTGCTTATATGTTATTCCAGTTGTCCAGCTGTCTACGTACCAAATTTCGTTGCAATCGGTTAAGTAGTTTTTGCGTGAAAGAGTAACAAAAATACATACACATACACATACATCCTTTCTCACAAACTTTCGCATTTATAATATTAGTATCAAGAAGATAATTTCGTAGCATAACACTAGGCAGACTAAATAAGAGCCTTCTAATTAATGTTTTACAAAGGATAGTTGAAATACACTAAAAATCTATAAGTATATTTGTTTTACTAGTAGAAGCTTATTCCTTAATAACATAGGCTTTAATATATAAATGATGGTAACTCAAAAACTGCTTACCGATTTCAAAAAACTCTCATATACAGAAGCAACGCTATTTCACAATGTGTAAGCTATGATTTTCCGGGCGGAGCCGGGGCGAGGAGTTAAAACAGGGAGATAGGGAGATATTCCTTTTCCTTATCATAACCGTGGGCCACGTATATGCAGAATTACCTGGAGAATTATCTGTAAATGTCCATGGGCGGTGATCACTTACCATCAGGTAACCACCTCAGTTTCTCCAACTCAAACATGATGCGATAGTTTGTCCCAGCCCCCGGTATCTTTCATAACGCAACAATGTCGGTGACGTAAGCCTATCGATCCTACGAAACTGGGTCAGGCGGTCGGTCGCGTCGGCAAGCGCTGATGCGCGCGGCCGCCCGCTGGATGGGTGACCGGGTAACGCTGTTTGATAATTTATGGTGTGGGTATTATTTATATTTTGGTTTAGTTTTTGCTTTTTTATGTTATTCCGTTGTATTGAATGTAGGTCTTGCAGAATTGTGTTAGAGTTACGTTAATCTAATGAAATATTCTGTTATTATCCAATTATTTATTGAAATCATGTAATTTTTTAAATACCTTATTCCATAGTTTTGTATTTAAAATTCAAAAGTGTACGTACATTGCAACTACGACCTTTGAGTACATTAAATTAATATAGATATTCGAAACGATAATTTTTTTTTTTTAATTTTTAGTTTTATAGCATTGAAATGCTTTATAAATGAGAAATTTTGAAAGAATAGAAAAAATTTGATCACGAGGCAGGATTCGAACCTGCGTATCTTGCCTAACCGTAGCAACGCCTAGCCTCTCGGCCACCCGTGATCCTGCCACAGTAATCAAATTTATTCTACTCTTTCGGTTTCATGTGCCTAAGGGGCACCCCACGCCATCTATTGAGATGATTAAGAACCATCACAACCAATACGAAACATTATTTCAATGATTACAATATTGTATCGATGGAACGCGGCCTTTGTTAAATTTAATTTTTAGTTTTATAGCATTGAAATGCTTTATAAATGAGAAATTTTGAAAGAATAGAAAAAAAGATAATTTTTTTTTTAATAAAATAGAACATTTATTATTCTTTATTGGAGCTTCGACATAACTGTCCCAGTAGGATTGAGGTGGTCTACAACACATTCATTATTGTCTTCTCCTGTATGTTTGTATGTAACAGACTCCTTTAGACTCGATTTCGACCCACTTCGCGGACAGATTGAATTCAAACTTTGTTCACTTAGGATCGGTGACAACACAATAATTTCATCAGTTTATTATCCTGATTAAGATCGCCAGGATTCTATTAACCTTACACTCTGTATATGCAAGTGAATTATACTTGATTCTATCAGTAAAATGTGTTTTTTAACTGCATTTATTTGAACGGCTACTTCAAAGTAAATAATATTCCTATTCAATAGAAGTACAGAGATTAAACAATTAATAATAACTCATAGTCCTATCCTACTAATATTATAAATGCGAAAGTTTGTAAGGACATCCTTGTGTGTGTTTGTTACTTTTTCACGCAAAAACTACTGAACCGATTGCAATGAAATTTGATACGTAGATAGCTGGACAACTGGAATAACATATAGGCAACTTTTTATCCCGATATGCCTACGGGATACGGATCTACGCGGGTGAAACCGCGGGACGCAGCTAGTATTCCATAATCGCATTGCCTCACAATCTTAAATTTTGTTGCATATCACGTTCGCTGTATTTTTTTTTAAGTATTCATTAAAATTAAATATGCAACTACACTAAGTAAACACATGAAGTCGCCCGTGCAGTAAAAGGAAGCTCCCACGGGAGCCTATGTCACTCTCTAGCCTCCTCTAAATCTAGACACAATAATCATACGCTCCGCTACAATGAGCACAAAACAACACAATATACTAGCTGTTGCCGACAGCTTCGTGTGTTCAAGATACGTTTTCATGGTATAAATATAATCCCCTTTTTTATTCCGCTGGGGGTAGATTGTCTTAGCGGAGTCTTATATTATAGTGGCTATCTGCATCCCAAAATACATCCCGATCGGTGCAGTAGCTTGGGCCGCGCGTTGATGGATCAGTGAATTATCTATCTGTTTTAAATATTAAGAAGTGAGGATTATATAATGGATGTCATATATATATATCAACAAAGTAATTCTCGAAAAAATAAAAGCCGATTAATAAATATTATAAAAAAGTTTATTTGAACTCGGATATCTCAGGAACTTCACGTCCGAATCGTGTTTGATTCCTATGGTGGATTGTTCATTTATCGAGGAAATCATAGGCTATATGACATCATGCTTGCATATGCTGCACTACAATAAAAGCGAGGCGGCTATGGAAACTGCTGCAATATCTCCTTAAGAGAGTAGATGAAGTTGCTTACACTATATAAATTACTGTCAAAACTATTCAGGCGTTACATACAAATAATCGAAGAGAGAGAGAGAAGAAAATCTTATCCGTTATGAGATGAGATGTTCACGATTCATTTTAACGTAAGTCTTTCGTCTCATCTTTACTTATTTTCTATGTCCATTGAATTTTGGATGGACATTCTTATATTACGTATAAATGGTTGAAATACGAAAAACAATGAAAAATGATGAAAAATGGCGCAGAAAACTGGAAAATCTCAGAAAACTAAACCACTTAATCTCGTGGACAGTTCCCGCCAAGATAGGACATCTGTCAGGTCAGCTGGCTATCAATAAATGCAATATTATAAAACCTCTTTCCTACAAACAGCATGTACACGTGTAACTAAGATGGCCGCAATACGCCGCAACGCGTAACCTAGATTCTCATAGCGGCAATGCGACGCCGCGATTGGCTGAACGAAGCCGCGCTGTTTGACTTTAGAATTTTCGAATTTTGAATTTGAAAATGGCTTCGTCGAACAATGCTGGTTCGAAATTTAAATACATTTACAATATTGATATAATTTGAGAATCAAATTAAGATTAAATGAAATGATTGAAAGATTATTCAGATATAGATAATCTTGGTTTGGAATTAGGCAAATTAAGTAGGTTGTTAGCTAAAAGTATAGGTTTATTTGGGGAAGCCTAGCCTATTGCCTAGATGAGGTCAATTTTTAATTTTATTCATACGTATAGGGATACAGATTTATCTCTGAAACGAAGTGTATCGATACTGAGGCTTCAGTGTAACCTTAAGAATAATATTCTGAGCATCACTTTGAATAGCTTTAGGCATATTCAACAAATAAAACTTAGAATAAAAGCATGTTACACACAGACTTAAATTTTTTGTTTAATTTTTCACGTATTCAGTTTAAGTTGGTGGCAGTGTAAATTATTTCTTTTTTAATTGCATGTTTTATTTGAAGTCTTTTATTGTTAAAAATCGCGTGAGATATACATATTGAAATCAAAATATTTATAACATGCAAACATCTTATCAATGCTTGTTGATAATTAGAGCGTGTGAATTTAACAGATAATAAATGGATTAAAAAGCAGTGGTGGCTCAGTGGTGAGAACCTCGGACTTCAAAAAACCGATAAGTCGGCGTTCGAGACCGGGCGAGCGTGTAGGAAATAAATTGATTTTCAATTTATCTGCACATGTGGATAACATCACCACTGCTTAAAACAGTGAAGGAAAACATCGTGGGGAAACCGGTATGTCCAAGAATCAAAAGTTCGACGACATGTGACATCTGCCAACCCGCACTTGGTCAGCGTGGTGGATTATGGCCTGAACCCTCATAGGAGGCCTGTGTCCCAGCAGTGGGAACGTGTATGGGCTGATGATGATGATGATGAAATGGATTACTGGTTAGTTGAGTGGTTAATATTCGCTTTGTGGTCCCTGACGGGTATAATCAGGGGATCTTCAAAGGTAGAGTGAACAGGTACCTTCTAGCGCGCTTCGACTACACCTACGCTTACCAGCAGGCGAGATGGTAGTCAAGAGCTTCCCTATTACACACTAAAAAAAAAATTTACTATATGTATAGCGGGCAACTGAGCTGGTGGTTCGCCTGATGGTAAGCGATCACCGCACGTGAACAGAGCAGAGGTAGTGTCTCTGCGAATGCGCTGCCCGCTTAACGGTGTAAGGGATAAGGAAAGGATTGACGATTGGAAAGCCGGAATTGATTAGGAAGGGTGAGGAAATGGAAGCGAGACTCTGGCTCCTCCACACAACACAGAAACATGCTTCTATTTCACGCCGGTTTTCTGTGGGGGTGTGGTACTTCCCCGGCGAGCTGGTCCAATTCGTGCCGCTTAAAATCAAAATTTTAATGAATATATTTATGAAATTACATGAGGTTTGTGTGTCCATAACAATATTTTAATTATTAAATAACAAAATAAGTAA
Source organism: Zerene cesonia (assembly GCF_012273895.1). Lineage (NCBI taxonomy): Eukaryota > Metazoa > Arthropoda > Insecta > Lepidoptera > Pieridae > Zerene > Zerene cesonia. The sequence continues at coordinate 727,105 of NW_024045133.1, read as the reverse complement.
AGAAAATCATAGAATCAACTAAATTGTCTCACTTGTTCTTTTGAGGAGTATTCGTAAGGTAATTATTGATCCCGGTGTCCTAATCAGGATGATAAGATGAACTAATGAAATTATTGTATTACTAGTTGCGCCCCGCAGTTTCACCCGCGTAAATCCGTATCCCGTAGGAATATCGGAATAAAAAGTTGCCTATATGTTATTCCAGTTGTCCAGCTGTCTACGTACCAAATTTCATTGCAATCGGTTCAGTAGTATTTGCGTGAAAGAGTAACAAATACACACACATCCTTACAATCTTTTGCATTTATAATATTAGTAGGATTACTGATCCTCGAGAGGTATAAGGTTTGAACACACACAGTTAGAGCATTTAATTTTAAGAACAATTTTCGTAGTTTATGTGTTATCCTGGTACATAAACTACACAACTGCAAAGTATCATCAAAATCCGCTACGTTATTTTCGCGTGAAAGAGTAACTAACAAACACGGGCACACATTATTAAAAACTTTCGCTTTTATAATATTAGAAAGGATATTCATGTTAATCAAGAAATAAAAAACGGTCAAGTGCGAGTCTGACTTGCGACACCAAGTCTTCCGTACAAATAAGCTAATGGTGTTACTGCGAAAAATTGGCCACCCATCCAATTTATGACCGTGCCAACCGCTGCTTAACCTCGATTTTTTTATTATTCGTTGCAATAGCGGTAATATATATACATCATGTCTGAAAAATTCAACTGTCTAGCTATCACGGTTCGTGACATACACAGAGACACACAGACGGACAGCGGTCTTATAATGTCCCGGGTTCCGTTTTACCAGGATACGGTACCTTAGCAAGCTTAGACTTACTAGATGCTAAAATTGGTTATGATAAAGTGCATTGACCCCACTGTATAATTGGGTAGGCCTGTTATCAGTCGTTTAAACTGATTTATTGATAAGCTTTTATTGTAATTGATAAAAAAGCGTGATTTTATTTATTTGTAGAAAGTGTATGCTATATCACAGTAATATTATAAATTGAAAAGTTTGTTTGTCCGTGGATCACGCTGAAACTAGTGAACGTATTTTGATGTAATTTAGTATACAGACAGGGTATGATCTGATTTCGGTGATAGGATTTTTTTATTCCGATTAAATGCTCCTTTGGGGTAAACAGGAATCTTGATATCCGGGCGGCGCCGGGACGAGCGTCTAGTTTAATATATTTTGACCGATTTTGAATGAAACCCGCAACATAATTTATGTCATAATGTCTTTTTAATTATCTTCATCTTTTCTTCTTGTTGTATATAAGATTCTCTTGTCACAATGATAATTATACTTCTCCGTAACGGCTGAACCGATCCTCATGAAATTTTCTGTGCATATTGGGTATGTCTGAGAATCGGCCAACGTCTATTTATCATACACCTAAATGATAAGAGTAAGGCAGAACAGCGTTTGCCGGGTCACCTAGTAGTATATATAAATCACGTGTTTGTCCGCAACTGGACTCCAAAACCACTCAACCGATTTTAATCAAAACTGCACACCATGTGCAGTTTGATTTAGCTTAAAACATAGGATTTTATCATTTCAATAACGGTATTAGCTACCCGGGCGAAGCCGGGGCGTGCAGCTAGTTTATTGTATCATTTATTGTAGATATTTAATATCGGCAAGTGAAGGTTTTTGTCAAAGGAAATAGTATTGAAAATTTAAACATTAAGAGAAACCTAATATTTAAACATCACACATTCTGTATTCGCGCCAAAACGAATTATCGAATTTTATTTAAACTCGATTTCTATGCTGATTTTTCGAACATTAAATATATATTAATTAGCGACGGTTTTAATGAAAAAATCGTTTTAAAATCGACGAAATGTACACAATTTCCGAAGAAAACCTTCCGTGAAATTTGTCCAAGTTTTACTGGTGATAGTTTACGAAAATTCTCAACGTGTGCTCTTATCACTGCTGTTATTTTCAAGGCTGCGCCGCCATTACGTGACGTCACATGTCGTGTTACAGACGTGCTCTGTCTCGTTCTAACGTGATATGTGGGAAAGGGACGGCATGTCGCGTTGAAGCGTGGAAATTGTATTATTTTAGTTGTCGAAAGCGGTTATATGGTTGTTTTTAATGTTTTTGAAATAGTGTTTGTTGATTGATTTTATATTAGATACGAGATTTGTATGGGCATTTGATAGAAATTTTATACGCCATAAATAAAAGCAAAACGATGAAAAACTATTTAAGCTTAACAGGCCCCTTTCCAGTCGATAATCCCTTTCCTTTCCCGTTCCCCTGATAAGCGGTCCCCTGATTCGTTGAGACACTACATCTGTGAATGTTCATGAGCGGTGGTGATCGCCTACCATCGGATGAACCACCAACTCAGTTGCCCGTTTATGGCATATTTTTTAATATATTTATTTTTTTTTAACACTTTTATTACACATTAATTATAGAAAGAAGAAAAAAGAAAAAGAAAATATAAACAATAGGTAAAGATAATGTATAACGGGTCGGCCTTATCACTTTAGAGTGATTTATTCCAGGCAACCCCTTAGGTAAAGGATAAATATTAGGTGTACAAAGGGAGGCAGAATAACATTTACTGTATACCTAGTCTTGCCATAAATATTGTAATAAAGAAAAAAGAAAATTGTTAACTGCAAATAACATTTATTACT
>NW_024045133.1:684574-723416 GCF_012273895.1 Zerene cesonia | reverse complement strand
GACAGATTCGAAATTCAAATGTAATATTTTTTTATAATTAAGTGTAACAGTATTTATGGCCAGACTAAGTATAAAAAACAATATATAAAATAAAATATAGGTATATTATAAAATACATAAAAAAAATTATTTACTAGGTCACAATTCATAATCATATTCCAGATCTAAATAATATTTATGACTCAAACGTTTAAAAGAAGTTTCATTATTTCCTTATACATTCTCTCTTAAAAGCTGTAAATGCATTTGCAGAGGCTCCTGTAAATGTATATGGGACGTGATCGCTAACCATCAGGCGTACCACCAGCTGGGTTGCCCGCTATGACATAAAAACTGTAAAATTATCTGTGTATTACTTACTAGACGCTCGCTCCGCCCGGATATAAAGATTCCTGTTTTAACCCCAGGGAGAATTATCGGGATAAAAAGTATCCTATCACCCAAGTCTGCTCATACCCTCTCGGGATACCAAGCAGTGGGAACAGATGATAATAATGGTGATGATTATAGGTATTTATGAAAATAGTGAATTTACAATGTCTATAGTGATATTAATGAAACAATATTATATGTTACTCTGCCAACCCGCACTTGGCCAGCGTGGTGGATTATGGCCTGAACCCTCATAGGAGGCCTGTGTCCCAGCAGTGGGAACATATAAGGGCTGATGATGATGATGATTATATGTTACATGAAATTTTACATTAGGCGGTAGTTTTATTGACATTGTAATATGTCATGGGGTTACCATACAGATATTGTAATGTCATGGATAAACTCTAGTGACGTTGTGCGGCTGATATTTGAATTATTCCACAGTTTAGACAGCGAAGCCGTCTCTTATTGGTCCATTTTCAATCCCAGAATGACGAATGAAAACAAATCAACCAATGAGAATTCTCCGCGTCATCCACTGTTAGCTTCGTTCATAACTTACTAAGATTTATTATTTACTAGCTGCAAGCCCCGGCTCCGGCCGGGTTGTCATTTATCGTAATTGATATAATATAAATAATCCTATCTTTTGAATTGGACCAAACTGCATATGCTGTGCAAATTTGATTAAAATCGGTTGAGTAGTTTAGGAGTCCATCGCGGACAATCAATGTGACACGTCATTAAGGTATATTAAGATTTTACTGGCTTTGCCCGTTCGTATGTAGCCTATAGTGATCACAACTATTGAAATCCTTTTTGTAGTCGGCCAGTAGTTTCTGAGATTACCGTGTCCAAACAAACAAACATTTCAGTTTTTTATTATTACTGCATACAAATCATGAATTCGATTTGAGCAGCTCTGTGTAACCATACCATAAATTGTCGGTCGCGTGTATCCGCACCATTAGCAACAATGATTTTAAATTCAGAACACATCAACATATGATTGATGACTGATATCACTGATAAGAAATTTGATAACATGTTACGCGGGAGAGATGGCATGGCGTAGATTTTCAAATTAATATAAGAAGCACAAAGATTTTTATTTTATTAATTCGTAAATCTTTATTAGTATATTATCGTTTTTGTTGTTTTGTTGTGACATATTTCTGAATCGCGCAAACGAAATTTTCTTGCTACATAGATATATATACAACTTTTCAACGTTATCCAACGAAGTGGGGTTCGGTCCCCGACAAGGGGGGACGCCCTTGAGCGTGTCGCTACCAGGGTGAACCATCAGTTCACCCACGCGCCCGTGCTAAAATGTAGTAGCCCTTCAGGCTAGCATTAAGATTCATCTCAAAAAAAAAATCGAAGTTGGGTCTAACAGGCCGTCCAGTCGCGTAGACTGGTTGAAGGAACACCCTTTTGGATGGGGGTTTCTACCTTCCTTCCTACACAGATTTTCAACCATAAATCGTTATTTTATAAAACGAGCTACTGATTTTAGTGCTTCTTTGTCTGTATATTTGTTTATAACCGATTTCTTTAGACTCGATTTTGACCCACTTCAAACGGACAGATTTAATTCAAACCTTGTACTTTATCAATAAATAACCAAAGAAAATTTAAAATTATTAATTTAATTATTATTGCTATTACTTACTCAATTATATTTAGCTAAAGTCTTTGTTTGTTTGAACTAGCTAATCTTAAGAACAACTAGATCGATTAAAAAATTTATTTCTCACTGTTGTATATGCACTTGATTTCTGTGTGCTATTTAAGTACGGGCGAACCTGGGGCCGTTTCATAGTAAACTTATAAAATACTAGCTGTAACCCGCGACAATACTCGCATGGTACCGTTGTAAATGGCAAAAATGTGTTATGGCGATTCAAAAGTGCTTCTTTAAGAAGTCTATTTGAATAAATAAATGTTTGAGCTTGATTTTATGTGCTAATCCAGATTATAATCTATCTCTGTACCAAATTGCCTACAGATACGATAAGCTGTTTTCGCGTGAAGGAGTAACAAACATATCCATACTTGCCAACTTGCGCGTTTATGAAACGAATCTAAGGCACCAATATCATCCTATCCTACTAATATTATAAATGCGAAAGTTTGTAAGGATGTGTGTGTGTTTGTTGCCCTTTCACGCAAAAACTACTGAACCGATTGCAATGAAATTTGGTACGTAGATAGCTGAACAACTGGAATAACATATAGGCAACTTTTATCCCGATATTCCTACGGGATACGGACTTACGCGGGTGAAACCGCGGGGCGCAGCTAGTTGACTATAACGCTATACCATAGATAATATAAATAGAGATAGTTATCTTACATCTAGGTTATCGTATGTTTATCAATTTGTAAACACTATACAGTACTTTTTGGGAACCCGTAAGTAACCTCATCATCTGCCCATATATGTTCTCACTGCTGGGACACAGGCCACCTCTGAGGGTTCAGGCCATAATCCACAACGCTGGCCAAGTGCGGGTTGGCATGTTTGTGTGTGTGCGATGCGATGTTTTTCTTCACCGTTTTGAGCAGTGGTGATGTCACACATGCGCACATAAATTGAAAAATCAATTTATTTCCTGCCCGCTCGCCCGGTCTCGAACCCCGACTTGTCGATTTTAAGTCCGAGGTCCTCACCACTGAGCCACCACTGCAGTGCGTAAGTAACCTGCGGAGGTATTATAACCAGAACCCTTGGCCCTTTCAATAAAGCGGAAGTCTGATGGAACATATTGGGGTTTTAGTCGGTAGGAATCCGACATAACCCACGGCTCCTTCCCTGAGGCCGAGGAAGTAAGATTTCCCCTCTGGAAAAATCCCATAGGTGTAGGTGGTTCACAATCTTAAGTCCTAGGTATGACGAGGCGGTTTGATTCATATATTGACTAATTATATTGTGCGCGTTTTCGTGCGGGTGATACCGCGTGCAAAAGCAATTTTTCTAATGAGAAATTTTTTTGAAAGAATAGAAAAAACTATGCTTGCTACGGTTAGGCAAGAAACGCGGGTCCGTATCCCGCCCCGTGATCGAATTTTTTCTATTCTTTCAAATTTCTTATTTATAAAAAGCACTTCAATGCTATAAAACTAAAAATTAAGTTTTCTAATGCTTTTTTATGTTATCGTCAGCAATGGATCTGATGGGACGCCTGATGGTAAGCGCTACCACCGCCCATGTACATTTAGAGGGGTGAAATATTCATTTCAGACCTTACCCCCCTACAAATGGATTGCTGCCTTCAAATTAGACAGGGATCAAGGAAGGATTGATGGGGGAAAAGGATAGATGATGTGTTATTCCGGTATATAAGCTACATCACAGCAGAGTATGATCCAAATCCGTTCAGCAGTTTTCGTTAGACGGAGTTACAAACACACATTCATACGAACGAACTTTCGCGTTTAAAATATCAGTAGGCTTGCTGTTATCTATAAAAATGCCAGTATGAAATAGCACATGGCTGCAGCCCTTATCAGCTAATCAAACACTGACAGGTCTCTTATCAGTTGTTGTTATAAAATTTGTAAGTTCATACTTGGATATCTAGGGACTATGATAACATAAAATTGAAATGTTTGGGAATAAAACAAGATTGTTTATGTGTATACAAAACATCTTATATATAAAAATCAATTGCTGTTCGTTAGTCTTGCTGAACATTGAGAATGGCTGGTCCGATTTTTATAATTATGTTTTTGATGCATTCTGAATAGTCCAGGGAAGGTTTTAAAGGTAAGAATAATACGGAGGCGTTCGAAGCCGCGGGCGGTAAGCTAGTAATTAAAAATAAAACGTTTTAATGATAGAATCAGCTTAATAGTCTCACTTGCTTTTATATTGAGTATATGTAGTGAAATTATTCTATTATTATTTATTAGTAGCGGTCCGCCCCAGCTTCGCCCGTGGTACATATTATATAGCCTATAGCCTTCCTCAATAAATGGGCTATGTAACATTGAAAGAATTTTTCAAATCGGACCAGTAGTTGCTGAGATTAGTGCGTTCAATCAAACAAACAAACTCTTCAGCTTTATAATATTAGTTTAGATATCCCAGCGATCATCATGAAGACACTACGATAGACTCATAAACAGTTATATCTTATAACTAGCTTTTGACCGCGGCTTTGCACGGGTTAATTTGGAGTAGTTTAATAGATGTTGTTATACATATAAGTCTTACTCTTGAATCACTATATCTATTAAACAACCTCATCAAAATCCGTTGCGTAGTTTACAGATTTAAGCATACATAGGGACATAGAGACAGAGAAAGCGACTTTTTTATATCCTATGGATAATCATTACAATCTATCTAGATTCTAAATTATCTGAAAAGTTTACTGGTCTAGTGCTGGTCTGTTTAATAACAATTCTTTCAGTTTTAGGCCACCAATACGGCCGCCCGTTATCTGTTATTGCTATACTTACGAGGTATCTTATGGTAGGTATCCAATGTAAAAGTATAATATCCTATCCAAAGGTTGCCTGGCAGAGATCGCTTAAAAGCGATAAGGCCGCCTATTTAACATTTAAATGTTTCTTTCCCTTGTATGTTTGTTAATCTTCCTCAATAATAATTGTTAAATAAAGTATATTGTATTGTATCTTATTGTGTGTGCAATAAAGTTTTTATTAATTTCAACTGGTTAGCACTGAAATTCGGGCAGATTTTTATAAATAAATGAATATGTATTATCTACCTAAATAGTACCTTCTTAGCTTTAAATTAATCCTCATAAATAGCAGCTTTTTAGATATTCAAGGAAACAGTGTAAATTATATGGCCTTTATTAAAACATGAAGCTCCCATATTATTGAGCATATTATTGAATTTGTTTATGTCTAGAAATAAACAAAAAAATACTTGAAAAATGTAGTAATTTAAAAGCAAAGCGCCTATAAATGCGTATCTTAAACAATGCTATTATTTATTTACAGGCGCATGTATTTGTTGTTACAACTTAATTTTAAAATATATTGGATGTGTTTGGATGTGATTAGGTGTTATATTGGTGTTTATAATATTATATATTTCTATGTTTAAAAAATGTAAACAATATATCATTGAAAACGCTCTATTTTATAAAACAGTTTTGTGAATTCGCATTGCAGCTCTGACCCCTTGACCTTTTCGCGCATATACAAACAATACTCAACTCTATTTTTTTAAGAACAAATTTAAATTTCGAACATCAGAGTTTTCTATAGAGCGCTGCAACCAAGTCTACACTTTATTACCAAACAGCTTGTTCCATTTCACATAACATTGTACGGAGGTGCGCCGTGCAATTAATTTTGAACTCTATGCGCGGGCATTAAGGCACGTTCTACAGTGTTTGCTGGTCATAGCGCAATGCTGTAGTGACGTCACACTGCGTAAGCGAAAATGGGTCAGTAGGTGGCTGGTTTACGATGACACCTGGATTATTCAGGGCTTGTATAGGATGATGGGTCATGTAAGTGGTCGGTTATACGCAGGATCCGTGATGTTGGTAATGCGTGTACTTTGATATTAAGCGAGTTTATGAGGAAGTTGTAAATTTTCTAATGTTGGTAAGAATTTATATTGACATAGTTACTTATTTTTATTTACTTTTAATTCAGTCTATTATATATGATTATAATACACTAATAGTTTTATAAAACTTATGTAAATTTTATTCAGGAATAGCCGTATCAAGAGTATTTAATATTTATTAAGCCATTAATTTTAATTTTAGTTTTTTTGTTAAAAATATTAACTGTTATGTTTTGTTACAGGAAAGGGGAGGATTAGACAATATGAGATCACTAGAACACTATTTAACGGACATTATGCGAGCTGACACATCTGAACACATGAAAGGTAAGAGAGACATACAAATATAACAACGAAAGAATTAAATTAATTCATCAATAAAAAATATTGTCTAAATGTTAATAACTCTATGAATAAGTACCACATATTGTCGTGTGCAATTCACAAATTCGAATTTGGAATTATGATGAAACGCATGATGTGTGCAATGAGTTTAGAAGTTTCAGACAGGACAAATTAAATGAGCTGTTCATTTAATAAATTTTAATATATTTATCGTTGCTTCTATTATCAATTTATATTAGTTTAACGCTATAATTAAATATAATTCGACATATATACATAAGGATTTTAATATATATAACATTAAGTGATTAACGAACTGTGATTTAAACAAAACTTACGCAAACTAAGTCTAGATTTAAAAACCTATTCTAGATAAATGGGTTATCAATAAATTAAATTTAAATGCATTAATAAATTATATTTATTGATTTAACGGCAGCCTTGAATAAAACCTAGACATTTGTCTCTCAATGAGAATCGTAAAGGTTATTGGATCATATCAATACTAATAAAGCTGAGTCTGTTTGTTTGTTTGAACGCGCTAATCTTAGGAACGACTGAACTGATTATAAAATTTATTCACTATATGAAAGCTGTGACTTCACTGAGTGACATATCACGCTAATATTATAAATGTGATTGTTTGTTGGGATTTTTGTCCGTCAATCACGCTGGAACTACTGAACGGATTTTGATGAAATTTTGTGTACAGACAAGGTATGAGCTGATTTGGGCGATAGGATACTTTTTATCCCGATTAAATGCTCGCTTGGGATAAAACAGGAATCTTGATATCCGGGCGGAGCCGGGACGAGCGTCTACTAGGCTATATTTGTCCCAGCATACAGCTATAAGATATAAAAGCTTGTCGTGATAATACAGTTTACTAATTTCCATTTTCAAGAGTTTACGAGTTAATGACGTTCAAACAGACAAACAAACTGAGTTTGTTCTGTTGAAAGGTAATTAAGTTTTCCCATAAACTCACTAGATAATGTAATAATCTTAATAAAATTATGCAAAAGGCCATTTAATTAAAATTCAAATAATATTTACATATCTATTATTTGACACACTTTAGCACGGCCTCTTTAAATACACAAAATGGTTAAAGTCGTTTTGTGTATGTATGTATGTTTGTTTTTTTTATGCGGGCAACTGAGTGGATTCGTTTTATGGTAAGCGATCACCAGCGCCCATGGATATTCGCAGATACAGTCCTTCTGCCCGCTTTAAGGGGTAAGGGATAAGGAAAGGTTTGACGATTGGAAAGAAGGAATGGATTGGGAAGGATGAGGAAAAGGAATCGGGCCACCGGTTCCCCCACTCCACCTACATCGTACGAAACACAGTAAGTGAAGTCCCGTGTCCCCTAATGGGGTATGGGGCAGATGATGTACATCTGTTTCACTGATCGATTTTCTTTATGGACAAGTAGGTGATCAGCCTTCTGTGTCCTGCCAGACCGAGATATTTTTTTTTGTGCGTCCCCACCGAGAATTGAACCCAGGACCCCCCGGTTCTACGCTCACGCGTTAACCACTGTACGAAGGAGGCGGACGAAACACAGTAGCATGGTACTATTTCACAACATTGGATGGATGTGACCGTGTAATGCTCTGTCTGTGGATGATATTGGGGGGAGCCGGAGGCCCGTATCCTTTTTACATATCCTTATCCTTTCCTTTATCCCTCTAGTCAATGCTTTCTTTACCCTTCCGTATAAAGTCGGCAATCCATTTGTAGAGGCGTAAGGTCTTCAAATGTCTATGGGCGGCGGTAGCGCTTACCATCAGCCGACCCACCAGCTCCATTACCGACTGTGACATAAAAAAAGAAATATATGTATATTCATATACATGTAGTAAAAAAACGGTTATTTCAATATTGCAAACTCACATTTCATCATCATCATCAGCCCATATATGTTCACACTGCGGGGACACAGGCCTCCTCTGAGGGTTCAGACCATAATCCACCACGCTGGCCAAGTGCGGTTTGGCAGATGTCAGATGTGGTCGAACTATTTAATTCTCGGACATGCCGGTTACCTCACGATGTTTTCCTTCACCGTTTTAAGCAATTACAAACTGACACATTAATTTAGTTTATATGTATATGTGTATAGATACATAATATATGCACTAACACAGACACTTCTAGTGTATTTTATCTGTGGAAATTACGCAAGTGTGTGTTTAGTATGTCCTTGTGTATTGTCACTCTATAACTGAATATAGGTGATATTCCATGGAATTAGTTGAAAATTATATTGTCTTAGTAATTATGTGTAATTTTATACAATACTAGCTGCGCCCCGCAGTTTCACCCGCGTAAGTCCGTATCCCGTAGGAATATCGGGATAAAAAGTTGCCTATATGTTATTCCAGTTGTCCAGCTGTCTACGTACCAAATTTCATTGCAATCGGTTCAGTGGTTTTGCGTGAAAGAGCAACAAACACACACATACACATCCTTACAAACTTTCGCATTTATAATATTAGTAGGAAGGATGATTTATATTTACGTATTGTATAATGTACCGTAAATCCACAGCAATCGAATTTCATCCACCAGACATCAGTACACAAACACACAAGCACGAAAACATACAAGCGAAACTAATGAAAGCGTGTTAGTTGTACGATTCTCTCTCTTATTTCAGATATGTAAAAATAAACATTATAGTTATAAAACATACAGTTATTATTACACAAAAAACAAAAGCATTGGCTTTTGACATTTTCAGTTTGGCCGAAGCATAGCTAGTTAAAAATAACCAGACCATAGTGGCATAGACAAGACGCAAATACCTCGTGATTGAATCCGCCATTCGAACAATACGACGAATTTTAATATTCAACGCTTTAAACTAGCTTACGAAATTAGAACGGTCATTTGAATTTACCTGTATAATATTCCGTGTATAACCCAACTGAGTTGTATAGTCAAGGTGCTAATAGGACACGAGAGGGATACGCGGCATTTGAAATCAGTCGCGTAATTGATAAGAACGGATCTCTTCAGTATTTGGCGGCAACAGCGACCGCGCGCATCGCGTATTTACGAACGCGCTCGTTCTATTTTTAAAAATTTGGAGTGCAGTGAACCTTTTTAATCTGTGTTGACGAAACTGGGAAAATTGATTAGGTATTTGACGTTTACTTTTTTTTTTTACGCTGGCGCGTATTTTGTCAAGGCGATGGCTCATGCATCGATTTTTACATAACAATGATAATAAAAATACGACGTACATAAATTAAACAGTAATAGAGAAATACTATTCAGCGTGTGGAGTCATAAATTTATTTATTGTTATGAATATTATCATTTCGTTATTTCTCATAGACATAAAATATATTTTTTTACAATAGCATTAAAATTAAAAACACGTCAAATTAATTTTAACGGAATAAATATTGTATTAGTGTTAGAAGAAACGTAGATGACGAAGCATATCAATATTAATTTTGCTTTTAATAAAAAAAATTGTTTCACAATTTTAAATTCGAAAATATAAAATATATCGCCTTGCATCATAAATAACTTAGTAACTGTCATGCGACCCTGTTGCCTCTACCGGAATAACATACTTTATTGATTTCCTAAAGCGGAAATGATAAATAAATATTTCTCAAACTGATTTTTTTTGATATACCAGCAATTTTCAAATATCTGCACTCGGACAAATTATAGACGTGCTATTTCAGACTTTATCTGTAAGACTTTCAAATTAATAGAATTCTGATCAGCCGTTTGCGCGTGAGGGAGTAACAAGCATTCGCGCTTATAAGATAAAAAGATACATAGAAAATGACATCCTAATTTTTTTAATCTCGAGGTCTACGTTGCCGTAGTTTTCGAGTTTATCCACAACAAAGTAACAAACATATTTCTTTCGCACTAGCTTTTGGCCGTGGCTTTGCACACCTTAACGCCGTAGGCACGCCTTCGCAGTAAAGTCCTTTCCTCTCCCCTTTTTCTATTATTATACATATAAACTATCCCCTTGAATCACTCTATCTATTAAAAAAAAATCCATCTTAATCTGTTGCGTAATTTTGAAGATCTAGGCACATATAGACATTGTTCTATCCTGCCAATATTATAAACGCGAAAGTTTGTAAGTATGGGTGGATGTATGTATGTATGGATGTTTGTTACTCTTTCACGCAAAAACTACTGAACCGATTGCAATGAAATTTGGTACGTAGACAGTTGGACAACTGGAATAACATATAGTCAACTTTTTATGTCGATATTCCTACGGGCTTACGCGGGCGAACCGTGCGGCGCAGCTAGTCATACTATACAGCTTTATGCTATGTACTGATTTATTTTATTATAATAATGCAATCCATAAAACGCCTCATTGCATTTAAATAAAACAACCTGCCCTTATTTTTTCCACATTTTTTTCGATTCATGCTCTTACCTCAACCTACAAGTTTTGAATAGAGCCTTGGCATAACCTCGTTCTAAGGCTGTGTTTGCTTACATTAACTGTCACTAGCTGTGACCCGCGGTTGAAACCGCGTAAGTCCGTATCCCGTCGGAATATCGGGATAAAAAGTGCCTATGTGTTATTTCAGTTGTCCAGCTATCTACGATGCAAAATAGTATTATTATTCACCAATAGATGTCAAGAAAAAAAAACACGAATATGACATTTTCTAAAAAAGATTCCTAGCTAGATCGATTTATCGCCCCCAAAACCCCCTATATACTAAATTTCATGAAAATCGTTAGAGCCGATTCCGATATATATGTATATATATATAATTGCTCGTTTAAAGGTATAAGATAAGATTCAGTATTGTGATTCGTACAGCATTTACCCGACTTGCGAGGTGGGTTGATTTTGACCTGTATGTTTGTATGTTCATCTACTATAATACTTATGATACAGCAACGAATGATGTATCGTTAGAAGCGACTAGATTGTCCGCTGGCCATGTGACGTCATACTAAATCGACTGTGGCGCCCTCTGGAGGCAATTTTGTTTTGCGTAATCGGGTTTTGGTTTTTTAAGCTTTTTCTTGTATGATTCTATTTATAGGGTCCTTCTGCTATGGTAAAGTGTAATTGTTTTTAACTAGCTGCTCGCCCCGCCCGTGGTACATATAATATAGCCTATGTCATTCAGTGAAGCAGCTTTCTAATGGTGAAAGAATTTTTGTAATCGGTCCAGTGGTTTTTACGAAAACGTTACAAACATACAAAAAAAAGGTTCCTCTTTAAAATAGACGTATATACATGTAGTACCAGCTGCGCCCCGCGGTTTCACCCGCGTAAGTCCGTATCCTGTAGGAATATCGGGATAAAAAGTTGCCTATATGTTATTCCAGTTGTCCAGCTGTCTACGTACCAAATTTCGTTGCAATCGGGTCAGTAGTTTTAGTTAGTAGCGAAAGAGCAACAAACACACACACATCCTTACAAACTTTCGCATTTATATTATTAGTAGGATAGGATATACCCAGAAACTATCCAAAACACCTTGCTTTACCCGTCCATTTATTATTTACATAGTGTATTACCTCTAAATACCTGTTCACCAATAATGCTATTGTAGAGAAAAATATCGACCTTGCGAGCCCATGTTGCGTAACGCTAGTGATGTGTCGGACTGTCGATGGAAATATATCGATAATATACACATAATATAAAGAGGAAGAATTTGTTTGTAATGGATAAACTTAAAAACTGCTGGACCTAAAAAATTCTTTCAAAATTAGATAGTTGCAACTTCTGTAAGTGAAATAGGCTATATATGTACCACGGGCAAATACAGGGCGAACAGATATGTATTAGTCCAGACTCTATCTCTCTACCAAATTTCGTTCAGATACAATAGGCTATTTTCGCGTGAATGAGTAAGAACCATCCAATCTTCCATTCATCCATTCATCCATTCGTAGTTACAAAATTTCGCGTTTGTAATATAAGCAGGATTTGATAGATACAAGAAATATCTGTTATAGTGGTGATCATTTTAACTTTAGTATTTTCTTGTGTTTGATTGTACGCGAGTATTATACATTTAGAAATTAAAGACTTCAACGGATTTTAAAAGGTCACGTTTGAAATCCGTTAAAAATTCACGGGGAAAAGCTCGCTGTAAAGTGTTCGAAACGTCGGGTTAATAATATAATGAATAAATCGCGTTTAAAATCCGTTAAAAAGTCTTTAATTTCTAAATTTTAATTTTGTCTGTTACGAATAACTCAGCAGAGCACATATTTAATCCAGGAGCTACCTTATATACCTACCTTATATACCTACCTTATATACCCGTGTCACAATTTTAGTTACTGTACTCCTCCGACACGGCTGGACCGATTCTTATGAAATTTTTTGTGCATATCGGGTATGTCTGAGAATCGGCCCAACATCTATTTTTCATACCCCTAAATGATAGGAGTAAAGCAGAACAGCATTTGCCAGGTCAGCTAGGAAGTTTATAAAACTGAAAACATAGTACATGTAAAACTGTAAATATGTAAAAATAGTACATGTACTTACATGTACTATCGTAGTTACATTAGTAATTAAAATCCGAGCACATTCAATTATTAATTACCTTGAAAAAGAGTCGTCTTAGAAAGTGCATAGTGGCTATTGTGCCGTGAGCATGCTAATGGCGGCCTTGACACGGTTACAGTGTAAATTTGTCCACTGTTTAACGTTTTGGTGATCTGCTGGTGTCGCGAATTGATTGCACCAGCCGTTGTTAGTCTGTGACGTGTGGTGTGACGTTTAATTGTCACTTGGAAGGTTAGCGTGTGACATTTTTTAATACATACAGATTGAACACATGTTGTTTATATGTTACCGTAACTTTGCTTAATAATGCTTTTTTGTGTTCGGAGGCCCCTTAACCTTTTCATTTATTTTCCCTTGTAAAGCTTTCATTGTCCCTTAAAAGTAGTCTACGCATTTACAGAAGCCCTACTTCTGCAAATTTATGGGCGGTGGCGATCAGGCAAACCACCAGTTCTATTCGATCTATCTAATTATGACACGATAAATATATTTATTAAATTATGCCATAATAAATGTACATGGATCAGAGATACAGAGAGACAGATTATTTGATAATTAAATGTTTTCAATCATATTACGAAATAGTTACAGCGTCCACAAGTACTCATGAATAGGTAAATTGATTTAGAAGTAGTTCATATATAATGCAGTTCAGAATTGCGCAGTAGGATTTCGAATCATATGTAAGCGTATATGTCGGAGGCAATATATTATGAATTGATTCATCTCACGTTTACTTTATTATGCATAGTGTCTGATTCAATGGTGACAGATTTTTTTTAATCTGTGCAGTTCTTGAGACTAGCGCGTGCAAAGATACAAATAAACAATCCTTGCAACTTTATATTGGAGTACAGATTTATTACAAATGATGAAATATAAAGCTCAGAGCCTTTGACGAATTTAAAACAAGATACTTAATCTAAACTAGTCTGAATTGTTATACAATTTATTTATTTAATTCTATTATATAATGCATTTATTAAATATTTTTATGATTCACTACTTAATAGAGATTTTTTTGTCTTGGTTAAAGGACTTAAAATAAAGAAAGATTACTCCGTCTTAAAATACACGTTATCTATTGGAAACACTGACAAACACAATAAATAAACAATAAAAAACTGCTATATTATAAAAAGAATAAATATAAATATATACGTGTATTTTAGATTGTATAATTAATTTCGATAATTCTAACGACCAGGTCTGTTTAGGCGCTCCAAATAGTCTCAGAAACGAAAACGTGTATAATTTTATCGATAAAAACGAACGGCATCACATCACTAGCGTAGTGATTTTCACAAAACGTTGTAAATATACTAAACGATTTCAAGGCTTGCCTAGGCTATGCACCTGGCTTCATTTGTTGTTTCCACGTACCTACTATCTGTATTATGTAATATACGAATCCATACTAATATTATAGACTAGCAGCCGCCCCGGCTTCGCCAGTGGTTCATATATAGCCTTCCTCAATAAATGGGCTATCTAACACTGAAAGAATTTTTCAAATCGGACCAGTAGTTCCTGAGATTCAGTGAGTGCGTTCAAACAAACAAACAAATTCTTCAGCTTCATGATATTAGTTAGATGTGAAGTCTGTTTGTTGGTCCTTTCACAACGGAGCGACTGTAGGGTATAATGTTTGCGTGTGATGATAGGTTAGGTTAGAGCGAGATTGGCTAGTTTATACCGCGGTGAAACATCTCATTCCTATTCAGATATACTAAGGATACGCGGGCGAAGTCACAGGCGGAAAGCTAGTATTGAACGAGAGTATTTGAAGCTTATTAAAAGCACCATAATAGCCACAAATTAGTTTTTATTTATTAACTAGAGTTGCCGGCAGGTTCGCCCGGTCTAAATAATTTTCGCGGTACAAACTTGAATCCCCTATTTTATCCCCTTGGGGGTAGAATTTATCAATATTTTTTCTTAGCGAATGCTACGTCATAACATCTATATTTATAGTATATTTTCTTTTTTAGTTTCATTCGTGGCCTAATTAAAAGAGCTTGATCAATTTTCCCGCCCTTTTAAGTGTCAATGTCACCGAAAAACTGTAAACATCGTTAGATTTTAATTTAGTCGACAAATAAAATACATAGGTAAAAAAACTAAAACACACGCTTTGATGATAAAAACTTCATTGCCTTACTTGCATACAGAGTATACGCATGGAAATTATTTAATCCTGACGATTCTAATCAGAATAATGTGATAAACTCATGAAATTATTGTATCATCACCGATCCTTGATAAGTGTATAGAGTTTGAATTAAATCTGTCCGTTTAAAGTGGGTCAAACTCCTACTAATATTATAAATGCGAATGTTTGTAAGGATGTGTGTGTGTTTGTTGCTCTTTCACGCAAAAACTGCTAAACCGATTGCAATGAAATTTGAGAAGTAGACAGCTGGACAACTGGAATAACATATAGGCAACTTTTTATCCCGATATTCCTACGGGATACGGACTTACGCGGGTGAAACCGCGGTGCGCAGCTTGTCTAGTCTAAAGAGTCGGTTACATACACACATAGTGAAGTTAATAAAAGCGTCTAAATAAGCAAGTAAGCGTGGATGACGGTTTTTCGACAGTTTACAATATGTCGAGGTAGATTACAAGATAGCGGTTTTTACAGTTTTGCGGTGACTTCAATATTTAACAGTGACATACAGTGAAATGTATTAAGTAGTGTGAAGTGAACAGTGGCTATGATAAATGAAAGAATGATTACCAATATGCCCTATTATGGTAAGTTTTCTATTTATTTCTATGTATATTTGAGTTGATTTTAGATTCTTTGTTGGGACCAAGCTTTTTTATGTCATAGCGGGCAACTCAAATGGTAAGCGATCACCGCATGGGCATTCGCTAAGAGAGTGCCCTAGAAATGAGGAAAAGATGACGACTGGGTAGAAGGAGTGGAAGAGTTGAGGAATTGTTATTGGGCCTCCGGTTCCTCACTGTACCAAGCCAGTAGCATGCAGCTATTTCACGCCGGTCTCCTGTGGGGGTGTGGTACTTCCCCGATGCGAGCTGGCCCAATTCGTGCCGAAGCGTGCTCGACCCACCACCTAACCGAGTAAAAACTTAAAACCAAGTAAATCCTGCCTCGTGATCAAATTTTTTCTATTCCTTCCAAATTTCTCAAGTAAAAACTTTTCAAAAATAAACTATTATGCAATAATATTATAAACACTTTCGCTATATACTGTGATAATATTTAAATGTCAGCTAGGGGTGACGTACTAATTGCAGTGTGAGAAAGTGTAGGCGCTAGCTGACCTAAATAGCTCTGTCCTTTTTCCACACTGGAATTAGTACTGTATTAAGCCGTCACGGTAACCCTCCTGTTATTTGTCAAAAGGCATTTAGAGTACATTTTTGAAATGTTTTTTTTGTACGATACTAGCTATCCGCCCGCGGCTATGCCCGCGTAGTCGCAGGAAACTTAGACCCGGGGTTTTTCTCGCATGTTCCCGTTCCCGTGGGATTTCCAGGATAAAAACTACCCTATGTCCGTCTCCTGGGTCAAAGCTACATCTCCACAAATTTTCAGCCAAATTGGTTAATCCGTTCTTCAGTTATAAATAGTGTAACTAACACCACTTTCTTTTATATATATATATAGATTTGACGAATTCGTTTTCCAAGGATTGATTGAAAAATCTTTATGTAATTTGTTACGTATGTAGTGTTTTCGATGATGTGATTTTATTCATTATTTTTTTTATATTAATTCGAAATATTTTGCCCGGATTCTAAGCTTTTTGACTCTAACGAAAGAATCTCGATAACAATTTAGAATTAAAACTATTTCATATGCATGGTTTAAGGAGCGTTTTAAATGTTCATTTTTAAATGAGGCATTACTAGTAACGTGAAAATATCTCAGTCGTTTTATATCAATTTCATGTAATTCCTATCCTTTTGCTATTTCAGGTATTCAATCACACCCCAAAAACTATAAAACTCTCTTTTCCTACTTATATATATGTATGTCACTCGATAACTCAAACAATGCGTGTACATATAACACAGAAATAGGTCACCTGAGCCTGTTCCACTTACCCGTTGCCATAGTGACGCGGCCATGTTGGCGTTGCCATGGAAACGCGCTTGCGCGGTTGCGGAAGGCGTGGTGTGTTTATACGGCATTTGTTATAATTATTAATTGATTATGAGGATATGTATGCTAGTGGGACGCGGGGATGCTTTCTCCTGCTTATTTATTATGCAATTGAGTATGCATAACTCTTTTTTTCGTTGTTTTTTGAAAATAATTAGGTCAAAACTTCGTAGAAGTAAATAGGAAAGTGTGGATGGGAGTTAATTTGAGGGTATCTATCGAGTTGAATTCGGATTCGTAAAACCTACCATAAAATTTATCTGTTGTCAATACGAACCCACAAATGATTTTATAACTATGCTGTAAAAACATGTCACTGTAGCATTGTGTTCTGACGAAAAATTGCCATTTGTAACATACTGCTCTCATTTATCGTATTACTAGCTGCGCCCCGTGGTTTCGCCCGCGTAAATCCGTATCCCGTAGGAATATCGGGATAAAAAGTTGCCTATGTGTTATTCCAGTTGTCCAGCTATCTACGTATCAAATTTCATTGCAATCGGTTCAGTAGTTTTTGCGTGAAATAGTAACATACAAACACTTACACGTACATCCATCCTCACAAACTTTCGCATTTATGATATTGTATTTGTGAGTGTTACTCGGAATTTAACGCGGTCGAAGCCGCGGGCAAATACTGGTATAATATATATATAGAAATTATGTAAGTTTTAAAGTATATTTCGTTACATTTATATTATTTTTGACTTTAGGAAAACTCTGTTATGAGACACGTTAATAGGTCTTAGAAGATTAAGTAAGAGGCTAGATGAATAAACCTTAATTTAATTTTTAGTTTTATAGCATTGAAATGCTTCATACGTGATAATTTTGAAAATATATAATAAAAATTGATCAAAAAGACTCAGGTTCGAATCCCGCCTTGTGTTAAATTTTTTTCTATTCGTTCAACATTTTCTCATGAATAAACCTCCTTACCCGCTCAAAAAACGTCATGTAATGGCAGAGTAAGCCCTAAAAGCGGTCTAGCCTAGATATCTAGTGCTCAGATGCGCTTATTTATCCCGGATCTAGGTCATTTACCAATCAGGTCGCATATAACGACGTTCCATTATGTAACCTCTTTGTTTATTTAAATGAAAAATGTTACTGTTTGCTGGTTCCTGTATTGCTTGGAAATGGATGCACCGTTTTAGTTATGTTATTGTGGATGGTGAGATGTGTTTTATAATATGTTAATAGCTTCGACCCGCATTTTCATCCGCGTAAGTCTGTAACCCGTAGGAATATCGGGATAAAAAGTTTCCTATGTGTGATTCCAGTTTTCCAGCTATCTACGTACCAAATTTCATTGCAATCGGTTCAGTAGTTTTTGCGTGAAAGAGTAACAAACATATACATACACGTACATCCACCCTCACAAACTTTCGCATTTATAATATTAGTAGGATAGGACTAGTGTAACTACATCTAAGCATACATGCATACATCCAAACATAGATGCAGACAAAGAAAGCGACTTATGTATTTGTTGCTCTTTCACGCAAAAACTACTGAACCGATTGCAATGAAATTTGGCACGTAGACAGCTGGGAAACTGGAATAACACATACGCAACTTTTTATCCTGATATTCCTACGGGATACGGACTTACGCGGGTGAAACCGCGGGGCGCAGCTAGTTATTTTATACTTCGTAGTGATGTAGGATCTAGTTGTGGGTTCCGAAATATGTATATTATTAAATGTGAATGTGTGTGTGTATATTTAAGAAGCCATCCTGGGATTAGTAACTCAATAAGTATAGGGTAATAGGGTACCGAATTTTTTTTTCCTGTCACACGCACACCACCGCGCATGCGCCACCACGTGCCGGTTCATTGACCTTGTCGAAATTCAGTCAAACATACATCACTGGATATGAAGCTGGTACTCTGATAATAAGAGCTAGTTGGGAGGTAAAGTATTTAGACTGTCAAATAACATTTTATAGTACACAATAACATCGACTTACATACAAAAGTAGGTGATAGACATAGTTATGACACGAGGAACAGAAATTAAATTGAAATGCCTGTTTTCCGGCTTAGTGTTAAAAAATCATTTATGCGACAAGGTATACGTTTATACAATAGAATTCTTCATAGTTATAAATCGTTTAGTAGTGCTAAATTCAAAAACTATATTAAAAATGTATTAGTTCAGAGAGCCTACTGTAGCATTAATGAATATATGGAAGATGACAATCCATGGCATGTTGTCGCTTAAGAACCACAGGTCAGTTCATTGGTATCATTGTTATGTACATGTTACATGTTATGTAGAATTAAAAAGTAAAATTGATATTATTTTAAAAGAGCAATTACAGAGTCTCTTGTCGGCTCTTCTCTGTAGAAACTGCCTTCCGAACCGGTGGTAAATGTTATAACTGTGTAATATAACGATTCAAAAGTGCTTCTAAAAGAAGTCTAGTTGAATAAATAAATAAATGTTGGAGTTTGAGTTTGAGTTTGAGTTTGAAAGATTTTAATTGGCGAGTAAATGTTTTTTACACATCTTTATTAGCTTCACCTATATGTATTTAACCGACTCCTTTAGACTCGATTTTGACCCATTTCAAACGGACAGATTTAATTCAAACTCTGTACACTTATCAAGGATCGGGGATAATACAATAATTTCATGACTTGGTGTTATTATCATCCACTAAGTATTATTTAAAATATTTATAGCAAGTGACCCTAAAGCACAATATTTTGAGATACAATAAAAAACAATGTTGAACTATAATTTTATATACAAACTAGCGGTCTGCCCCGACTGCGCCCGTGGTACATTTATAACTATACCACTCTGGGATCTCGTAATATCCTACGTTGAAAATATTTTTCAAATCGATAGTTCCTGAGATATGCGCGTTCAAACAAACTGTTCATCTTTTTATTATTAACCGGCTTCAAAATGGTTCTCAATTTGACTGTATTTTGTGTTACCTCATAACTCTTTACTAGTTGAAGTGATTTTGATGTTTTTTTTATTATTTGAAAGCTGATGCCTCCCGTGTGATCCCATTTAAATTTGGTCTTAAATTCCGTATTATATAAAACTAGCTGCGCCCCGCGGATTCACCCGCGTAAGTCCGTATCCCGTAGGAATATCGGGATAAAAAGTTGCCTATATGTTATTCCAGTTGTCCTGCTGTCTACGTACAAAATTTCATTGCAAGCGGTTCAATAGTTTTTGCGTGAAAGAGCAACAAACACACACATCCTTACAAACTTTCGCATTTATAATACTAGTTTAGTAGGATATTTAAGCGATGTACGAAGATCTTATCGAGTTAGCAGCAATATTGGCAGTGTAGACGTCTAAATAGCCTGCCACAGACTAAAATAGACTATATAGCTTATATATACACATAGTATATAATATACAGAGTGGATAAGATCAGTATGGGAAAGTCCAAGAGTATAGAACATACGAAGATGTGTTAATATAAACCATGTCATCGATTTTAGTGACCATTAACTCAAACATAACTCGAACATTTATTTATTCAACTAGACTTCTCATAGAAGCACTTTTGAATCGTCATAACACAGTTATAACATTTACCACCGGTTCGGAAGGCAGTTTCTACAGAGAAGAGTTGGCAAGAAACTGTATGCATTGTGTATGCATTCAAATATTAAAAAGAGAATACGTTTTAAGATTAGGAATCTTCCTCGAACGTTATAAAAAATAAGCCATTTTTTCACTGCGTTGTATAAAGCAATGTCGCTTCCCGCGTCTGTATGTATTTATGCTTAGATCTTTAAAACTACACAACGGTTTTAGATGGTTTTTTTTAAGAAATAGAGTGATTCAAGAGGAAGGATTTTATGTTTAATAATGTAGTAAACCACACCGAATTTAAAGCGTGTGAAGCCGCGGGCGGTAAACTAGTAGACGATATAATATAGTGTGGAGCATATATATTATGGTTTAGGCACGGTAGCGAGGGACAAACAGACAAACACATTCATATTATTGGTACCTATAGGTACATAGTGAAGTCCCGTGTCCCCTAGTGGGATATGGGGCAGATGATGTACATCTGTTTCTCTGATCGATTTTCTTTACGGACAAGTAGGTGATCAGCCTTCTGTGTCCTGCCAGACCGAGACGTCTTTTTTTTTGTGCTTCCCCACCGGGAATTGAACCCAGGACAGGACCCCTCGGTTCTACGCTTACGCGTTAACCACTGTACCCAGGAGGCGGTCCTATAGGTATACGTGTATAAATGAATTATAAATGTCGTGTAAATTGTCGGACAGGGTCGGGTTAAGTGGGTCAGGGTGAAAAATCAATAGTTTTAACTAGTTTGTTGGTAGTCTGGGTATAGCTGTTGGAATCTAAGCGATATTTGAGAAGTTCTACTAAGGAAATAAGTAGCATAGAATTGCCTGTAATGGACGGTAGTTTGGGAAATGGAGAAAGAAAAGAACAACTACAGAGTTTCTTGTAGAAACTTCTGTGTAGAGACTCGAAGACTCTTCTCTGTAGAAACTGCCTTCCGAACCGGTGGTAAATGTTATAACTGTGTAATATGACGATTCAAAAGTGCTTCTATAAGAATACTTATTGAATACATAAATGTTTGAGTTTATGTTTGTACCGCTATGGATTAAAGAAATAAATAAAAAAATGATTTAATTTTTAGTTAAATTGTCTAGAGTGGATACCTACTGCATGATGATAAATAATAGAAAATACGTTTATTATGATACATACAGGTAAATATAACAAAGTAATTAATATACTTAAAATATATATGTGCTTTAATTAAGCCCGCCACTCAGCGTACTGACACTGATTTTCAGTGGATGCCTTATGCCTTATTGACAGCGAATGTGTTCATGCTCGAACTATTAAATTTATGAATATTTTGTAAAATACAATACGTGTGTAAATAATAATAATGATATACAATATTTATAAATGCACATATAGTTGAATATACATAATATTTACATATAGATAGAACATATTTTTAATTATTAAGATACAAACAATATAAGATATCATGATTCAATACCTACTTATTATATAATATACTAAGATAACTAAACAATGGAGGGGGAGGGGGAGGTTAAGACTGTTGGCGCTTTTGAAAGTCCAGAAGATATAACTTAAGTTTATATTTAAATTAGTATAAACTTATATATAATAAATGTGCATTTAAATAATAACTATGGTCAGAGAAGCTACAACTAAATTGTCTCACTTGCTCTTATGCTGAGTATACGTAAGGAAATTATTGATCCTGGCGATCCTAAGCAGGATAAGATAAACTCATGAAATTATTGTATCGTCACCGATCCGCGATAAGTGTACAGAGTTTGAGTTAAATCTGTCCGTTTAAAGGTCGAAATCGAGTCTAAATAGTCGGTTACATACAAACGTACAATGAAGTTAATAAAAGCGTATTGAAAAAGATGTATAAATAAATTAAATTCAAATACAAACCCGTGTTTCGTCGGCCATTTAGAATTTTTATTAATTTCATTTGATATTCATTGAAGCAGTGGTGGCTCAGTGGTGAAGACCTCGGACTTAAATCGATTAGTCAGCTGTTCTCGAGACTGGGCGGACATGAAATAAATTAATTTTGATAATTGATTGAACAATTTCGAAGGTATGTTCTCTTTTTATGTGTCGGTCGACAGAGCTAGTGGATCGCCTGATGGTAAGCGATTACCACCGCCCACGAACATTCGCAGCGGTAATGCCTGAATGAACCCACCTTTAAGGCGAATGGGATAAGGAAAGAACTGGCTACTGGATAAGGACTGGAAAGGGTGAGGAAAGGGAAACGGGCCTCCGGTAAGCTGAGCGTCAGGCCTGTCGGAACTGTACACTCCATTTAAACAAACGTGTCGAAATAGTCGTTGTGTTGAGGCCAGTAGTAATGAGACGCATCCTGTGTTGTTAGACACGAGGACGTGTAGTGGAAACACTAGATCCAATCCATATAATCTATGTTTTTGTGGTGGCAGCCCTGATTTTGTATATAGCTGTTCGCTCCGGTTCCTCCCGGGGTACATATATAGCACTAGCGGTCCGCCCCGACTTAGCCTTATATAGTCTTCCTCAATAAATGGGCTATCTAACACTAAAAGAGTTTTTCAAATCGGACTAGTAGTTTCAGAGATTAGTTTTTTTTTTTTTATGTCATAGCGGGCAACTGAGCAGGTGGTTCGCCTGATGGTAAGCGATCACCACCGCCCATGAACATTCGCAAAGGTAGGGCCTCTGCGAATGCGCTGCCCGCTTTTTTGGGCTAAGGGAAAAGGAATGGATTAACGACTGGAAAGATGGAATGGACTGGGGCGGGTGAGGAAAAGGAAACGGGCCTCCGGCTCCCCCACTCACCGTACGAAACACAATAGCAAGCTATTATTTCACGCCGGTTTTCTGTGGGGTTGTGGTACTTCCCCGGTGCGAGCTGGCCCAATTCGTGCTGAAGCGTGCTCGACTCCCACAATAAAAGTACCACAGTAATTAGTGCGTTCAAAAAAACAAACTCTTCAGTTTTATTATATTAGTATAGATATGAAAAAAGAGTCCAGAAGGCGGTCTTATCGTTTAAAGGCGACCTCTTCCAGACAACAAAGCATAGGAGACCTGTAAAGGAGGAACCAGATCTCACGAATAAATTCATGGATAGCCAGTATCTAATATCATAATAGCCAGTATCATAGATCTTAATATATAAAAATCCAGTGTCATGATGTATGTTCCCAATGAACACTTCACCAACTCAACCGATTTTGATGAAATTTGGCATTTTATATGATGTAATTTGGTCCACCTTAAGATATAGGATAGTTTTTATTTCGATTAATTATCCCGATAAATTATAATTTTAATATTTTTAATTATTACATAGCCACAGCAACGTGTGGCCGGGTATGCTAGCTATAAGCAAAAGCAGGGTTGCCCTCGTCTATTTTAGCTAGTTTTTTATGTAGCGATGAGATAAAATGGGGTTAATTCGTTATAATATCGGCTGATGATGGCAACTTTGACATTTGTCATTCATCATCATCATCATCATCAGCCCATATATGTTCCCACTGCTGGGACACATGAGGGTTCAGGCCATAATCGCTGTAATACGCTGGCCAAGTGCGGGTTGGCAGATGTCACATGACGTCGAACTTTTGATTCTCGGACATGCCGGTTTTCTCACGATGTTTTCCTTCACCGTTTTAAACAGTGGTGATGTTGTTCACATGTGCAGATAAATTGAAAAATCAATGTATTTCCTGCACGCTCCGCCCGGTCTCGAACCCCGACTTATCGATTTTGAAGTCCGAGGTTCTCACCACTGAGCCACCACTGCTTTTTTACATTGACATTTGTCATTAAAAATTACGAATTTAGAATGCTTTTGAATTAATAATTACGTTTCCAATGCACTGCTTCATACAGATTAAACAATCTGATATTGTTTATTGTTCTTTTGTCTCTTTCACTCTTATGTAATTTCATTAGATGTAGAGTGAGAGGTTATTATTAGTAAAGTGTAGCGAAATGTCAGGATGTTTTAAATAAACAGTATTTATGAGAAAATATAATATTCTATGATTTAATGAGTGTGTAATGTTATTAGAGTGAAACCGATAATGCGATTTCGATGAATTTTTAATTTTAGATAAAGAAAGAGATAAATTGTTTTTGTCGCGAAAAACTATTGAAATAAAAAATGAAAGCGTAACTCTTTATCAATCAAGTTTTCCATAATTGTCTCTCTGTCTCTTTCTCCCTCTCACACACTACAAGAGCGAAAGAGACGAAACACCGATCAAACAAATCAACTAATTAACAACCAACACACGCTTGACCGCAGCTCATCCGATTACGACACGATGCCGCAACGACATTGGCGCAATACGTTATCCGACCTGCAGTCAAGGATTTATAGACCGAGAGCCAGTTGGCAAGAGTATTTATTGTGTTATTTGATTTTAAGTATATTGTTTTAAATATAGAAGTTCATTTAAGAAGCTTTCTTATCTGAGCTGTTGTCAATGGTATTGTTATAGACCGGGAGACAGTTGGCAAGTGTACTTAGTTATTTGGTTAAAAAAAAATATTTGTTTTTATCATATTTATTTATTTATTCTTTATTGCACCTAATTTACATTAAAGAAAAAGAAAGGAGACAAATAAAACTTACATCTAAAGTACAATGGGCGGTCTTATCGGATCGGATTAAAGGAAACGACTGGAGAGGGTGAGGAAAAGGATACGGGCCTCCAACCTAGCAATAAAATATTTATTTCAATTTTGAGGAGGTATTTCGTTATAGAAACAGTAACTGGTTTATAGTTTGGAATTAAGTAGGTTATGTTATGTAGAATTTTCTGAAAAACGAAAAAAGTTAATGAAATGGTTTTTAACTATAGAGAGGTTTGCTTTTCTCTTAATAATAAAATCTTTAATATTTTATGATAATAAGCGGCAAGTTTTAACATACAAGATAACATCGAAAAAAGCAGGGAAAACACAAATATTTTTTATACTACAAACGTAATAACTAACACTATTCAAATATTTATTAGAAAACACATAGATCACTATCGGCTTTCCATCGACAATTATGTATTATAAAATATCGCTTAAAATCTCATTAGCTTGTTGTTTATTTCTGTCACAATACAGCTATGTTCTACGCTTCAGCGTAAAAAAAACTTGGACTAAATAAATCACACGAATCTTTCAAAGTTATTTCTGTAAGCGAGTTGAGACATCGTTCCCCAATTTCAGTTTTCGGGAAACGATATACCGTCACTGCACGTTGCGCGTTAGTTATTTTATGTTTCGTTTTTAATAACGGTATTTTTTTGAAACTGGCCGCTGGAATAAAAAAATAAAAAGAAAATAAAAAAAATTAAACTGCATTCGAGTTTCGAACGCGCGCGTCAATTTTTTCATTACGCGTTTTCGTCTACGAGGGGTGCTTGTGTCTGTGACATTTTTTCTGTATTTTTACGATTTTTTTAAGTTAAAAAATTATGTCCGTGCACACGATTCCTTTAATTACGCCGTTTATTCGTGGTCCGAGATTCCCGTATAGAAAGAGTGAGTATATTTTTAAAATAATTTTTCAGTATACTTAATAATATGAAACCAAACTGTACGTAAGTTCAAAAATACATTTCTACAAAAATTAATCTATTTAAAGAATATAAGATTATGGAACATAAAGCTAATCTATATATTTTTTATGTATAACTATTTAGTTGAAATTTACGTGTTGCCTAGCAACGCATAAATAGCTAAAAACACGTGTGAATGATAATGTAAAGATAGTAAATAATATAACATAACTTAATATTATATTAAAACAATATATTTATATAGGTTCTTTAACATATTATCTTAATGTCATGTTAGAATTTAATATGAAATTTTCATAGCCACCTAGAACTCGAGTTCACGAACCTTCTTCTTTGTTTGATCATAATTTGTATTTAAAAATGTTTTTTTTTTGTTTTAATTGACGCATACAAACTCAATTTTATTTAATAACTAATTAATACTTTGAAATTGTTTATGAAATATTGACCCTAAAAGGACACTGACCTGGGGTTCTAGGTCATTGAACTATTAGTGAAAATTTAAAGATACAGATAATAAATAATTCGTGTCAAAACATTGGTTAGTTAATAACGTCTACAGGTGTTAAGCTTTTTGCGTTTCTTTTAGAAATTGTCGAATATATATAACCTCCTTTGTTTAAGTATGGTTTTTGTTTGTCCTCTATAATCCTTCCTACTATATCCTACTAATATTATAAACGCGAAAGTTTGTAAAGATGTGTGTGTGTCTGTGTGTGTGTGTTTATTGCTCTTTCACGCCAAGACTACTGAACCGATTGCAATGAAATTTGGTACGTAGACAGCTGGACAACTGGAATAACATGTAGTCAACTTAGTATTGTCTTGTTTGGTTTTACGCGAGTATTATACATTTAGAAATTAAAAACTTTTTAACGGGGAGACGTGACCACGCTCGCTGTAAAGTGTTCGAAACGTCGGGTTAATAACATGATGAATAAATCGCGTTTAAAATCCGTTAAAAAGTTTTTAATTTCTAAATATAGTCAACTTTTTATCCCGACATTCCTACGGGATACGGACTTGAGGCGGGTGAAACCGCGGGGCGCAGCTAGTAGGTCATGTTTTTGAAGGAAGTTTGACTAGCACTAGCGCATGTGTCAATTTCATCTGCCCCATACCCCACAAGGGGGCATGGCCCATGCAACTTTGCGTTTGCAACGTTTTTCTTTGCTGCACCGGTCTCATTGATCGGCAGGATGTTACATAACCATCCTCGATAAATGGTCTATCCAACCCAAAATTTATTTTTTTTGAAACAGCGGTTTCTGAGATCAACTAAAAATATATATCCAACTTTATGATATTACAAGCGTCCTGCGGCCCGTACCTGCGTCCCGCGGTTTCACTCGCGCTGACGAGATTTTTCCAAGAAATCCCAATGTTATTGTGGACATAATAGAATAATAACTTACAACTCGAACATTTATTATTCAATAAGGCTTCTTATAGAAGCACTTTTGAATCGTAATTTTTAAGATTTACCGCTGGTTCGGAAAGTAGTTTCTACAGAGGAGAGCCGGGAAGAAACACTGTAGTTGCTCTTTTAAAACAAAAAAGTACATCAGCTGTCTACCATTGAGTGTCCCTTGACAATTGGTCCAGCCGTTCCAGAGATTAGCCGGTACAAACAGACGGACGGACGAGAATTGTAAAAAATGTTTTTTGCTACCTACTTGTACCGTGTGTACATTCATATAAACATAGTAAAATGCGGCGATTTTATTATCATAAACAGAGTAGCTTTCCGCATGCGGCTTTGTCCGCGTAGTCGCAGGTAAGATAGGCCCGAGGCTTTCCTCGCATATTCACGTTTCCGTGGGATTTCCGGGATAAAAACTTTCCTATGTCCCTCTCCTGGTTCTAAGCTACCACCTCTGCACAGATTTTCAGCCAAATCGGCTAACGCGTTCTTGAGTTATAAATAGTGTAACTAACACCACCATATACGTACATAGACTAGCTTTCCGCCCGCGGCTTCGCACGCGTGGTATTCGGCTATATCGCTTTCATCTCCCTATTTCAACTCCTTATATAAATATAATCTATGGCTGTGAATGACATTGACATTTGTTACTCGCGTTTTTTAAAATATGCAAAATTAAATGTACATTTTTCAATATTTCTGTGCGATTTTCTTAATATTTTTTTGTTTCCGTAAGAATCTTCTCCTAATAATAACAAATACAACAAAAAAAGAATTAGTGAAATCGGTCCACCCATTCACGCGTGATGCCGTGACCAAGGAAAACGGGTTTCATTTTTATATATATATATATATATAGATTTATATATATCATATGGGTACTGATGAAGATTGGGTATATTACCCATGCGGGGCTGGTCCAGCATAGCATCGGTGACATTTGCCGATTGGCAGCCATCCAACTTGTGTCGTTGACTCCTGTCGCGCATTAGTATATTATGTTTTAATCGGATTCGTTTCGTCTTTGCGAAGCGAATACAATGTGTTTAGACGCTTCCAATAGACAGGCCGAAAAGTGGGCTGAAATCTGCCGTATAAAGCTCCGTTTAGATCTAGGACCAAGATAATGATAGAACAATAGAAATGTAGATTTTGATAGATTGATATTGAATTAACCTATTGAGTAAACCTTCAAATAAATAAATAGATTTATTTAATTTATCAAAATGGTCACGTGAACTAGAAATAAGATGAATGCGAAAGTGTTTGTTTGTTTGTTTTATGTCGCAACAACGAGTCTTTTTTTATTTTGTTTATTTCTGACAATTTGATGGTTTGTTAATTTTTTTCATAAAATAATAAATCACGTGCACTATGCGTTTTATGACCGGATTTTAAACGCGTTAAAGTTGCAATGTTTGTTTAAAAATTTTACACCCAATTTAATGCTATTAACGTAAAATTTTACATTTAAACAGATAATATTAAGGTGCCATAACACCTTCATTTGGCCTGTATATATTCCGCTTGGATGGCATCGGTACTTACTGACCGGATGTACCATGCGGTGTTATTTTTAATCACACTTTCGTGTCGGGAAATACTACCCGCATGTATTTCTACGTCGCTTAAGAGTTGTCTATTGCCTCATGGTACTTGCCCAGCTGTATTAGTTGCATTGCAGGCATTTTTGTCCCAAGCATTGTTTTATTGGGCAAAAAGTTCAAAGGCACTATAGGACAATTTACCCACACATCACACTATTGGACAGAATCTGCCCACGCGCACATCTATATCACGCAAAGATTGCCCACGTGTTTTTCTATCACCTTATTTATAATTAACTTCTCTTGCAGGCAAGTCGCCGTTCTTCCCCGGCGTGGAGGAGGCGAGCGTGGCGAGCGCGGCCGGCGCTGGCTCGCCGTCTGGCCCCACCGACCAGACGCAAGATGTGGTGTCGAGGCTCAGTGCTGCAGGTATGTCTAGGCAATGGTTTCAATTTGGAGATGCAATTAATGATGTAATAATTATGTGCAAAGAAGCGAGCGTTTACGTCGCTAAAGGGCCGGCAAAAAACAGAGCCATGGCCATGTTAGACCACAGGTCTTATTAGGGTTTATGGGTGCTGGTAATTATTTAACATCAGGTAGGCCACTTGGTTTACTTTCTCTGTCATACAAAAAACATGATTAATGCAAACATTATTAAAATTTCCATTGTCTCATATACCTATATATATATGTTTATAATATATTTAAATGCTTGAAACCCAAATTGGCTAAACTGCAATTAATTCCATTGCATACAAGTCGCTTGCGGGTCGAATAGATAACTTTATTTAAATGATCCAGTTAATTGGATCGAATTGAATTATTATTCATTTAATTATAATTAATGTAACACCTTACAATAATCGATCGATCGATCAATCGATTGATTGATCCCGTTCGATTGGTTTTTTATGTCATACGGCAATGGCAATGGTGGGTCGCCTGATGGTAAGCGCTACCACTACGCACATGGACATTTGGAGAGGCGTAAATTCGATTACAGACCTTACGCCTCTTCGAATGGATTGCCGACTTAAAATTGTAAAGAGATTAGGAAAGGACTGGGAAGAGCTAAGAAAAGTATATAGACCGAACAAAGCACAGCAGTATGCTATATCACGCTGGTCATCTGTGGGGGTGTGGCACTTATCCATTGCGAGCTGGCCCAAATCGTGCCGAAGCGTGCTCGACTAGCAAGTACAAAAGTGCCCGACTACCGTTTCAGGGCTGTCCATGTGCGTGAGCGCGCTCGGCTCGCCGGCGCGTTCGTCGCCCGTGTCGGCCGGCTCGGAGCACGGCGAGCGGTTCAGCCGGAAGGTGTTTGTGGGCGGTCTGCCGCCCGACATTGATGAAGGTGCGTATGTGCGCTTACTGCTTGACTGTTGTGTGTTGACACGGGCAGCTTTCTCTGCCCTTAAGCATCTTTTTTTTTTCTCAAAAATCTCAACTGCTTTACTTTAGTAAATGATTAATATGTACCCAGCATATTTTATTCTTATATTCCGCTAACATATAGGTACCTAATTTCCTGGGCAAGGTAAGAAAGGCGAATGAAAGCGAAAAAGTGACCTTAGTTTAAGATTCTGACATGTTTTTGCTGATTTGGGGGCGTTTGACTACACAATTTAAATCTATACTAATATTATTATCTATACTATATTAAAGCTGAAGAGTTTGTTTGTTTGTTTGAACACACTAATCTCAGGAACTACTGGTCCGATTTGAAAAATTATTTCGGTGTTAGATAGTCCATTTATTGAGGAAGGCTATAGGCTATATATGTACCAAGAGCGAAGCCGGGGCAGACCGCTAGTGTAATATAAAGTCGCTTATTAACCTCTTGAAAACATTGTTTAAAATATGGTTTAAAAATCTGATAAACCACACTTTTAACAACTAAATTGTCCCACTTGCGCACATTCAGGGTATACGTTGGTAACTCACTTTAACCTGGCGATTCTAATCAGAGTAATGATATCTTATTCTAACTCATGAAACATATTGCATCGTCACCGATCCTTGATAAGCGTACAAAGTTTGAATTAAATCCGTCCGTAAAAAGTGGGTCGAAATTACGTCTAGGAGTCGGTTACATACAAACATACAGGTGAAGCTAATAAAAGTGCTTTGATGACCTTATTTTTGAATGCTATATAACATGCCCCTGTCTTAATCACCTGGTGTACAATCTGTTTTGAACATCACATGGCAAATGTAACTCGGCGCTTGTCATTGCGCGCAAGTGGCTAATCATTGAGTTAGGGTAATGACTCAATTGGCGGGGCGCGCCCGATGTATGCCCTTCCGCTATACTATATAAAACTAGCGAATTGTGCAATATTTATTTACCACTAGCTGCGCGCCGCGGTCTCACCCACCCACGCGAGTCCGTGTCCCGTAGGACAATCGGGATAAAATGTTGCCTATATATTATTCCAGTTGTCCAGCTTGTCTACGTACCGAATTTCATTGCAATCGGTTCTGTAGTTTTTGCGTGAAAGGGCAAAAAAAACACACGCATCCTTACAAAGTTTCACATTTATAATATTAGTAGGATAGTAGGACTAGTAGGATATTATAAAATCAAACTCTTCTGGTCTATATTGTTAGCATAGATTACGGATATGTTAATCTAATTTATATAGATACGTATACATTAACGGATGCTTTTGAAATTTGATAACATTTATTAATTCAATTAGACCTGTATAAGAAGTGATCCTGTCATAAGCACACGTAGGAGTTGGGTGCCAACGGCGTAATGCGCAGAGCTGTTTCCACTGAGACCAGCCGCTAGAATCTGCTTTATTCTTTCGTTTTTTGTGTAAATATTTCCTAAGTACTGTAATATATTAGCTGATTAATTCCCCTCCCGCCGGGCTTTAAAAATTATCCTTTAACACTCGGTAAAGACGAAATCTCAATAACGCTGGCATACAGCTGCGTATGTGTGAGTTAAAATGTTACGAAAGAAGTAACAATCAATACACATGCACGCAGAAAACAGACACTGATTTCATATCGCACAAGTTGGCTATAAAATACAAGTTAATTATAATTTTTCTACCATATAGCTGCTATCTAGCTCTTCCAGGTAGTGTACGGTCAGCAAGTGAAGCCCTTTAACAATGTCACAACAATACTTTTTGAAATAACTACTCGTTTTAATATGATCAAATGTGTATTTTTTATAGAAAGTGCTTTTTATATGTTTGCTTGAATTACATTTATACATAATTGACACTTGATTGTATGATTTTTGCTGACTGTACATTTTTTTCTAGCTATGTCATATCAATAGAGAAAGCAATTGCTTTTACAATACAGTACTGTACAACTGACATAAATAAAATTATTATAAATGCTCACTTTTTAATATGCTTTTATTGCTACGGTTAGGCAAGAAACGCAGGTTCGAATCCTGCCTCGTGATCAAATTTTTTCTATTCTTTCAGAATTTCTCATTTATAAAGCACTAGCAAACCCGGCAAACTCCGTTTCGCCACCAAATAAATGATTTCGTTTTTCCTGCTTTTCTGCTGAAATTTTTCCTGAATTTTCTTTGCTATAAACCTCACAGAGCCTGAGACCTTTCCAACGAATGCAAAACCGTGGAAATCGGTTCGTGCGTTCTGGAGTTATAGCGTCAGGAAGGAAAACCCGACTTATTTTTATATAGTAGATTTCAATGCTATAAAACTAAAAATTAAATGCTTTTATTAGCTTCGCCTGTAAGTTTTATATGTAACCCACTCGTTTGGACTCGGTTTTGACCCACTCTGTACGGATAGATTTCATTCAAACTATGGCCACTTATCAAGAATCGGTGACAATACAATTAGGTTTTTTAGGTCTTTTAATTAGGTCATGGAAAGTGCACTAGGTTGAGTCTCTGTTGGTGCCTCTTTCGATATCAGAGCAAATAAGACTACTTAGTTTTTTTTATCATGTAGTTATAAATATACTATTAACATATTACTTATTTTATGGCTATTTCTGCCAAAGCACTTTAAGTATTACTATTGGAACAAGCAATTAGCATACATTTTCTTTAAGAAATTAAAATATATTTTTAAACGCGATTTATTCATTATATTAATAACCCGACGTTTCGAACACTTTACAGCGAGCGTGGTCACGGGGAGACTGACCATATAATGAATATTGAATCACTCCCCCCCCCCCTGTTTTCGAGCTACACATTAGGCGAATACACAAAGTTTTATTTTTATTCCCACGTTAGAGAAATAAAGTACAGATTTATGACTGTTTCTCAGTTGACACGTATTTTATTTTTATAAGGCGTCTTCGCTTTACCTGCATCGATTATTTTTACATAAATATGACGAGAAGTCGCACCTTGGCCATCTAGGTCAGCCCATTGTATCCTATATAATCTCTTTAGATCTAGACTCAGATTAGGTATTGTAGTGCGACCTAGAAACTCCGCGAGCCTAGACAAAGGCTACAGTCGAGCGAAATGAAGAATGATTCTCGCTCGAGTTGAGTTTTCTGTTGTGGATAGATGAATAATATTGTTCTTGAATGAATTATAAAAGGCTATATTATAATAATAATACGTATATCGACCGCCTCCTTGGTACAGTTGTTAAAGCGTGAGCGTAGAACCGAGGGGTCCTGGGTTCAATTCCCGGTGGGGACGCACAAAAAAAAATGTCTCGGTCTGGCAGGACACAGAAGGCTGATCACCTACTTGTCCGTAAAGAAAATCGATCAGTGAAACAGATGTACATCATCTGCCCCATACCCCACTAGGGGACACGGGACTTCACTTATATTGTAATAATAATACGTATATTATACCCTGGATGAATGGTCAGTTATACGTTAAACGAAAAATGGTTACTGAAAGAAAGGAAGAAAATAGGTTTTTGATGTACGCATACATATAAAGAAAGTTTAAAGAGAAACGGCATAATTAGGTTCTTATTTATTTATTTATTCTTCTTCGCAACGCCATAGAGTATTGTTTCGACATATTTTCCTTATCGTTCCAACCTTTTAAACCTTCCCTAGACCTCCACGGTCATATCAAGACCAAAATAAGATAAATCCCTGCACCTCGCGGTTTCACCCGCGTAAGTCCGTATCCCGTAGGAATATCGGAATAAAAAATTGCCTATATGTTATTCCAGTTGTTCAGCTGTCTACGTACCAAATTTCATTGTAACCAGTTCAGTACTCTTTGCGTAAAAGAGGAACAAACACACACTCATCCTTACAAACTTTCGCATTTATATTAGTAGTAGGATTATTCAAAATATAAAAAAAATATGATATCCAGGCGTAATACCTAACAGCATAGATTATTAAATAGTTAAATTGTCTTGAATCTAGGAGTAAGGACACTGACTTTCGTTGCGCCGTGTCGTGCTTTATCTTATCTTAAAATCTTTGAATTTGTTACGCCATTGGAATGTATATTTCTTAAAGCTATTATGTAAGTAAAAAAATAATAACAGATAGAACGGTCCTACATGTTAAGTTTAAAGTTAATTACATAAACTGTGTATAGCACTTGTAGATAAAGAACGAAACCAATTTGAAAGCTGGTTTTGTTTGTTTTTTTTGTTTGTCTTTTTCAGACTTCACAACGGAGCGGGTTCATGGCGTGATTTTTGTATCAAGAGAGGCAAAAAATAAATGTGTCGTAGGGTACCATTTATCGTGCGTAAACAACACATTTCCATGAAATACATTACGAGTTTAATCGCATCGCAATTTATAAATTTCGATAGATGGCGCTATATTAAAGAAGTGACATGCATGTCAATTTAACAGTTGACCACGCGACCGCAGCGGCACACAAAAGCTAGCATAGTTATTATACAAATATCTTCCCAATGTTTATTACTTAATATTTAATAATTAATTATACGCATAATCCTATATAAATGATTAAAACGAAATTTCAGACGAGATCACGTCATCGTTCCGCCGCTTCGGGCCGCTGGTGGTGGACTGGCCGCACAAAGCCGAGAGCAAGAGCTACTTTCCGCCCAAGGGCTACGCTTTCCTACTGTTTCAGGTGAGGCTTCGATGCTTGCATAACACACACGTACTTTGTCAATCAGATAGAGATGCACAGAAACAGATGCACAGTAACCGGATATAGGTATATAACAGACAAACGGTTATATGAAATAGATACAAATAGAGATATAACACATTTTAATGTACCTAATATAAAATAGATAAAACAGAAACGGATAAAGAGAGAAACGTATAAGCGCAGTTCATTTTATAAAAAAATTAATGTTCAAATTTATCACATTCTCTTATACTTTTTTTAGACGACGATTAAAAACCTTTGGTCTAGTTGTTTGCTGACAGCTTTTCAAACAGCAAGTAGACATAAATTATGCATTTGACGTATTCAAAAGGCGTATTCTAACTGTATACGGGGCGTGTGCGGGCAGGACGAGAGCTCGGTGGCGGCGCTGATGGAGGCGTGCATCACGGACGACGACAAGCTGTACCTGTGCGTCTCGTCGCCGACCATCCGCGACAAGCCGGTGCAGATCCGGCCGTGGCGGCTCGCCGACGCCGACTTCGTGCTCGACGCCTCCATGCCGCTCGACCCGCGCAAGACGGTCTTCGTCGGCGGCGTGCCGCGCCCGCTCAAGGCCGGTCAGTCGCACACCTACACACGTGCACACACAAACACATACGCACACACACACACACACGCATACACACGCTCAAAAACTCACGTACACGCACATATATTGGCATACACACACGCGCGCACGCGCAAACACGCACAGAAACACGCGCGCAGTTACACACACATACTCACTCATTACACACACACACACACACATAGGCACATAAATACAATCATACACATGCATACGCGTATATGCACGTGTGCACACGTCTACACATGCACGAGGATGCTAGAGTATTCAGGCGTACGAACTTAGGTACACATGCATATTTATAGGTGCGTACTTGTATATGCAAACATATGCGAGAAAGCCTATCGGTGTGCGCGTGTATAATGTGATACGCGCACGTACATGTGTACGCGCACATTGCGGACATAAATGCTAGCGCCGTTGAGTACCGAATTAAATACAATTTTTGACCTGACTTAATGCAACTAAATTTTCGTCAGTCTGTATGTACACGTGTAATTACTAATTATTCCTAATTTATCTATTTTAATAAAGTAAATAGACATTAACGTCCACTTCCCGCATTTCCAGTGGAGCTGGCGATGATAATGGACCGGCTGTACGGCGGCGTGTGCTACGCCGGCATCGACACCGACCCCGAGCTCAAGTATCCCAAGGTGGGCGTTTCATTTGTCACTACATACCTACCCACCTTACTACCTCACTACCTCACTACCTCACTACCTTACTACCTTACTACCTCACTAACTTTCTACCTTACTACCTCACTACCTTACTACCTCACTATCTTACTACCTTACTACATTACTACCTCACTACCTTACTACCTCACTATCTTACTACCTTACTATCTCACTACCTTCCTACCTTACAACCTTACTACCTCACTATCTTACTACCTCACTATCTTACTACCTTACTACCTTACTACCTCACTACCTTACTACCTTACTACATTACTACCTCACTACCTCACTATCTTACTACCTTACTATCTTTCTATCTCACTATCTTACTACCTCACTACCTTACTACCTCACTACCTTAATCCCTCACTACCTTAATAACTTACAACCTTAATACCTCACTACCTCACTACTACCTTACTACCTCATTACCTCACAACCTTACTACCTTATTATAGGAGGGAGATTATTTTCCGACACTTTTTTCTTATTTTACTTCTCTGAATTTTAATTATCACGCTAATATTAAATAGCTTCACCTGAATATTTGGGTGTTTGGGTTAGCTCACTTTAAATAACTCAAACTTTGTACATTTATTTAGAAAACTCGTTCAACCAAACAAACAAACTCTTCAGCTTTATAATATTAGTATAGATGTGAAAGTTTGTTTGTTCGTATGTTTGTCCGTCAATCACGCTGAACTGAACTGACTACTGAACGGATTTGGTGAAATTTTGTATACATGTTAGTGTGGTTGTTACGCACTAATCCCGGGAACTACTGGTCCGATTTGAAAAATTCTTTCAATGTTAGATAGCCCACTTAACGAAGAAGGCTATGGGCTATATATGTACCACGGGCGAAGCCGGGGGCGGGCGGCTAGTCTATAATGTTAGCGCGATGTGAGTGTGACGTGTGCGCGATGCCGCAGGGCGCGGGGCGCGTCGCGTTCTCGAACCAGCAGTCGTACATCGCGGCGATCTCGGCGCGCTTCGTGCAGCTGCAGCACGGCGACATCGACAAGCGGGTCGAGGTGCGTTGGGCATTGCCATCATCATCATCATCATCATCATCATCATCATCATCATCATCATCATCATCATCATCATCATCATCATCATCATCATTTCCATTATCTTTATTATCTTTATCATCATCACTGTTATCACTATCAGCACTATTATCATGTGTATCTCTCTATAACACTCGGGTACCTCCAGAAGGAAAACTCCCGGTCTTTTGGAAGGCACACAAGGCTATCGTCACTATTATCATCATTATTGTCATTTTAATTATCTTCATCATCGTGATGATGATGCAGATAATCAATAATGCAAATGCAAAAGCAAATAATGTGTATACTACTGTGTGTAATTGTGATGATAATGATAATAGCATCATTATCATCACAATTGTTATCACTATTATCGCCATAGTCTTTGTACTTTCAGTAATTATTATCACCAGTGTTAACCTTATCATCCTCTTTTGTATAATCATGAATATCCCAATTAGAATTGTAGTAAATTTTTCATCATCACTCCAATAGCATTGATAATTGCATTACTGTCACGTTGATGGTCGTCAACAACTTTGTCATCACCATTATAATCATCATCGTCTGATCATCAAGTCATCGTCACTACCGTTGGTGGCAGGTGAAGCCGTACGTGCTGGACGACCAGATGTGCGACGAGTGCGCCGGCGCGCGCTGCGGCTCCAAGTTCGCGCCCTTCTTCTGCGCCAACGTCACCTGCCTGCAGGTGTGTATATGCGCACACACATACATACACACACACACACACACATTCACTCGAACACACAATTAAGAGCATACATATACATACATAGACATAATGAAGAACATGAGCACTTTGTGTGTTTGCATGCGTATAATGATTTTCAATCCAATTTACATATATACCTGACGATGGTTATTGGAAATCAGTTGTAAGTTTTGTTCTTAAAATAAAATAAAAAAAAATTAATTTTTAGTTTTATAGCATTGAAATGCTTTATAAATGAGAAATTTTGAAAGAATAGAAAAAATTTCATCAGGATCACGGGTGGCCGAGAGGCTAGGCGTTGCTACGGTTAGGCAAGAAACGCAGGTTCGAATCCTGCCTCGTGATGAAATTTTTTCTATTCTTTCAAAATTTCTCATAAAAAAAATTGTGAAGCTGGTGAACCCATTGCTTTCTCTTTTTGCTCTAAAATGCACAACCTTAAATTTTACAACCACAAAAAAATAATCATAACGTCCACACAAGTTGCAGTACTAGGTACTGCAACTGCAGTATATCACTACTACAGTGCAGTGGAAGTAACGCTCGCATTATTGCACTATTTGCAGTACTACTGCGAGCACTGCTGGGCGACGATCCACTCGCGCCCCGGCCGCGAGTTCCACAAGCCGCTCGTGAAG
>NW_024045133.1:677503-683574 GCF_012273895.1 Zerene cesonia | reverse complement strand
GCCGTCCCGTGCCCCCGCCGCGCAATGGGGCAGGCCTGCCCCGGTTTCCGAATGCCCCACGACTGCCCCCTCTTCCTGTTCTCAGGTTTTGCCCCCCACGGCCTTTGGACACTTCATTACGACTCCTTGCTTTCACTTGGGTCTCTTCTTTGACCATGTCAATGACCTCATCTGGTATACGGAGGTACTGAAAGTAAAAATAACATGGAATTGAGAAATTTTGAAAGAATAGAAAAAATTTGATCACGAGGCGGGATTCGAACCCGCGTTTTTTGCCTCACCGTAGCAACGCCTAGCCTCTCGGCCACTCGTGATCCCGCCACAGTAATCAAATTTCTTCTACTCTTCCGGTTTTATGTGCCTAAGGCACACCCCAAAATTTCTCAATTATAAAGCATTTCAATGCTTAAAAATTAAACTTAACATGGAATTGGTTATGATATTAAACCAATCTAGCTTTTGTCCGCGGCTTCGGATTAAATTCGGAGTAGTTTAATAGATGTTATTACACATATAAACCTTCCCCTTGAATCACTATCTATAAAAAAACCCACAAAAATCAGTTGCATAGATTAAAAGAAGACAATAAATCATTTTGAATTTGAATTTGAATTTGAATTTGAAAGATCTAAGAATACATACATACATAGGAACAGATGCAGAGAAGTATCTTTGTTTATAGTTTAAACTATGTATTTTTGCTGAATGGAGCTCACAGGTATGTGAAAAGCTCGAGGGTCAACTATACCCGGACACAATGGCCGTGTAACATTATTATGTACATTGCATCATATATTCTATATTTCAAATGAAATGTTATTTTCATTGATTTGAACCTAATTTTACAATAAATAAAGGTATTTTCCTAAAGTTCATTTATTATTTTCTAATATAATAATAATAATAATGAAATATAACAATAAAAATAAACTTGTATAATTGAACTGACAAAAATTAATTAAAATACAAGTATTTCATTTTCTATTTTTTATGTCATAGCGGCAATGTAGCTGGTGGCTTGCTAAATGGTAAGCATTGGGAGAGCTTCTATGAAAGTGTTGACCTAGTTGGAGTTGTTCAAATATTGAAGGAAATGGAAGTATAGCATCTAAGACTACTTTAGTCTTTAAAAAACAAATCAAAACAATGTATGTGCTTGGTAAATCATATTATCTTTTATATGTGGGAGTCAAGCATGTCTAAGTATGAATTGGGCCAAACTTGCACTGGGAAAGTGCAACCACACTCCCACAGAAGAACAGTGTTAATAGTATCATACTATATTAGTCCATATTCTTTTCCATATCCTTTCCAGTCCTTTACTCTATTCCTCTCAATCCTTTCATAACCCCTTTCCTATTTAAAGTCGGCAATCCATTTAGAGTTGCGTAGGCCTGCAACAGACCTCACGTCACTCCAAACATTCATTGGCGGTGGTAGCGCTTATCAACAGGCGATACACTAGCTCCATTGTCGACGGTGATATAAAAAAATCCTATTCGTTTGAGTTTATAATTAGATTCTCATTCCGTCCCAGCTCCGCCCGGATAACAAGATTGCTGTGTTATCCCAAGGAAGCATTTAATCGGGATAAAAATTATCCTGTCTGGATACTAAGTTTCATCTGAATCCATTCAGTAGTTTCAACATGATTAACGGACGGATTATATAAAATGACAGAGACGACAATGTAGCGGGAAATATGTGTTATTTCAAAAAATTTAAATATTTTCTGTATGTTACCTTGATTGTGCTCCCGCGAATGTAGCATTCTGGCATCCTCCAGAACTTATCACCGTCTCTTGATGTGCAAATAACTTCTCTCAAATTAATATTCATCCAATTATCACAACTGACTAAATGTCCGTTGTAGGTTTCGCCATTTTTCAATTCGACCAGCATCGGATGGTTCTGCGCTGTACGTAGCAATGATAGGGGTAACATATTTGCAGAGTTTAATTAATTCTGAATAAGAGCGGTCCTTGTTTTGGACTTTTTCTGTCAATTTTCGCTTTTGAGGTTATATTGAATTTTGTGTTGTTATTTGTTGTCATTTGTCATGACGGCAGGCGAATAGAGCCGATTACAAGGCTTTTGAACGCTATGATGATTAGTGTCTAATCTAATCTAATAAATTAATAAATGAACTCGATAGCTGCAAAAAATATGAAAGAAATAAATAACTAAAAAATGACACACATGGATTAATATTTTGCTTTTCGCCTTTGCGGTGAAGCCATATTTTTGCGGCAAAAGAAAAATATTTGTTTACAATATTGACACTTGTCTGTTATGAGTTGACAGATGACAATGACACTCAGTTTTTTTTATCGAGAAAGTAAGTGCTTGTTATTTATCACAAAAAATCTAGAATTTTACTGAAGTGCTCCTAAATTATCGTCAGATATACGTATTGCGTACAGGTAAGAAGATTAACATCATTCCTTGTGTACGTAATTATTTATAAACAACGCTATGCTATATACTTATTGGTTAAATACGCATGGACGTGCGGTTACCGGACGAATTAAGACTTTTAAGGTCTTGTTTTCAGTCTAGACTACAGTTTAGGGTCATTGAACTTCCCGTAGGCCGTATCCAACCTGAGACAAGAGGTGGGAATGGACCACATGGTCCCAATCAGATAGAAATAATTATTGCTTTGTAACCGGCGTTTGCTAAACCTCGTTTTTATTCTTATTAGTAGGATTGAGATATAGTTTATATAGTTATTAATTTATAATAAGACCCTAGGAAAACCGATGTCTTAAAATTGGTGAGGTTAACGTGAGTACTTTCTTATGATATTAAAATACTAATTAACTGTGTATGATTCATAAAAAAATTTCAAACTGAATTCTACTTCATGTCTACATAACCAATATATTGCTTAGTG
Source organism: Zerene cesonia (assembly GCF_012273895.1). NCBI lineage: Eukaryota > Metazoa > Arthropoda > Insecta > Lepidoptera > Pieridae > Zerene > Zerene cesonia. Next base: position 680,678 of record NW_024045133.1, on the reverse strand, counting down.
TAAAAAGCTGTTTAGATTCTATTTATAGTAATTTGTACTCAAATACTTTGTAACATCTGTTATCTTTGTTAAAATAAGAAACTAGGTTGAAAAATATAACTAAATTAATACTTAACTAATTAAAAAACACTGCAATAAAAAATGTATTTTTTATTTTGTTCAAGAACAAGAAAATTTAAAAATGTAATAAATTATGAATTGTATACATATTATCCTTTTTTAGGAGCTAAGAGACAATGCCACAAGCGAGAAGGAAGACTCCCTTCAGTGGGAAGGCTAAAAAGCAGCAGTTGCAAGCAAAGAAACAGAACAAAACATTATTGCTGTCATGTGAGTACTAGCTTTACCCCCGTGGCTTCATACATATGCATACTATAGTCCAAGGAAAACTTGATGGATGATTAGTTTTTTAAAGTCACAACGGTCAACTTAGCTGGTAGTTCTGATGGTAAGGGATCACCTTTGTGCTGGAACATGCTCGTCTCCACAATTTGTGGTGGAGCATGCTCGTCTCCCATGTTAAATTTTTGTGCTAATTACTGTCAGGAGAATGATGTTGTGTAAGAGAGATTGAGTTATTTGTACGAAATATTAAAAAATGTTAACGGCCATGTAAACTACATGCGTTTTGGTAGTCTTACTATAATTCTTATTCAAACAAAGCTAAAGGGTTTGTGTGTTTGAACATGCAAATCTCAGGGACTGCTGCAATTTGAAAAATTTGAAAAATGTAATTGTTGGCAATCTAGATGGTGGGTCACCTGATGGTAAGCAATCACCGTCGTCCATAAACATTCACGGTGGTAGTGCCTTTGCTAATGCCTTGCTTGCTTTTATGGGGTATGGTGGGCTGTTGTGGGAGTTGAGCATGCTTCGGCATGAATTGGGCCAGCTAACACCACACACCTACAGAAAACTGGTGTGAAATAATAGCTTGCTATTGTGTTTCATACGGTGAGTGGGGGAGTTGGAGGCCTATTTCCATCTCCTCGCCCTTCCCAGTCCTTTCTTCCTCTTTTTTTTCCCTCTTTTCTTTCCCTTCCTTTCCTTCTTTACAGTCATTAATCCTTTCCTTATCCCTTAAAAGCGGGCAGCGCATTCTCAGAGGTCTGAGCCTCTGCGAATGTTCACGGGCGGTGGTGATCGTTTACCGTCGGGCGAACCACCAGCTCAGCAGAGGGTTGTATAATATTGCAGCGTCATCAAACACAAGCAACTATGATGTTCTCTCGATGAACTACCAGCCGAGCCGGGGCGGGGTGAGGGGTCGCGGAGACGCGAACAGATACGCTCTGAAGTTCTACAGGGAGAGCGACGAGGAACTGAGGCTGAAGAAGGAGGAGGCGCTGTGAGTAGGCAGTTACCTGTGTTCTGTCGTTTAACCGACTTCAAAAGAGGAGGTTTAATGTAGAATTTTTCAAAATCACACCATCACACTTCACACTTGATAAGTTTGTTTGTTTGTATCTTGGATGTATAAAGTATATTGGATGTATAAAGATTTATTTTATACTCTACTAGCTGCGCCCCACGGTTTCATCCGCGTTAGTCCGCGTATCCCGTAGGAAGATCGGGATAAAAAGTTGCCTATATGTTATTCCAGTTGTCCAGCTGTCTACGTACCAAATTTAATTGCAATTGGTTCAGTAGTTTTTTGTGTGAAAGAGCAATAAACAAACACACATATTCTTACAAACTTTCGCATTTATAATATTAGTAGGATAGTAGGAAGTAGGATTAGTTAATAACTAGGTATTCATTTGATTTAAACGTCCAGTTTTATAGCATTGAAATGCATTGTAAATGAGACAAACAAAACGCTATCCCTCTCTTTCAGCAAAGCATTGAATCCGGTGAGCGAGAAGGAGATGGAAATAGATCCGATAGATTTCTTTCCGTCCGAGCTCACGTTTCCGAAGCGACCGCCGTGGGACTTCAACATGACGCCAGCGCAACTGGACGCGCAGGAACAGAAGTATTTTAGGGTATTTTTCTTTATTTATTCATTTAAACTCTATTGTTCAATGCACAAATAAGAAAAAAAGAGACACACATACGCACACGCACACACACACACACACACACACACACACACACACACACACACACACACACACACACACACACACACACACACACACACACACACACACACACACACACACACACACACACACACACACACACACACACACACACACACACACACACACACACACACACACACACACACACGTACACACACCCAAATATACTATTCGTACAACCGGCGGCCGTTATCGTTTTGAAGCGATCTTCCAGGCAACCTTGGGATATAGGAGAATGAAATATTGAAAAGGCCGAAAAGGTAGTGCATATACAAGAAATAAACATGCATGAATGTAATAAAATCCAGGTATAAAATTAAACGATATAAGGAAGATCAAGAAGAAAAAAAAAATGGTGTGTGTGCGATTTGCGTCTCTCACCTGTCGTTTTTTCCGTTGCATCAGCTTGGAAATCACAACGATTCTAAAGAAGTTTCACTTCAGAACGTGTAGGATACATAAAAATTTAAAAAGCGAGCAAAGTAAGACCAGGTTATTTGTTTATGGGAATAAATACAAGTAGGTATATATAGTCTTCTTGTGGGATTCGGGCAAGCATGCCGTCTGCTTATTGGATTAATAAATGTTTTGAGTTTGTTCGTCCACAGGAATACATCAACGGGCTGCAAGCGTCGCCCCGCTGGAAGGAGATGTCCTATTTCGAGCTGAATCTGGAGACCTGGAGGCAGCTGTGGAGGGTCTTGGAAATGTGTGACATACTGCTGCTCATCGTGGACGTGAGGTTTGCGGTGAGTTTCTGACCGTTTCGTTCATTAATTAATGTTTATTCATTTAAATACTTTATCGTACCATCAATGTAGCAGTGGTGGCTCAGTGGTGAGGACCTCGGACGATTCTGTGGAGAGGACCTGGGACGGTCGAGGGTTCGAGACCGGGCGAACGTGCAGGAAATGAAATGATTATTCAATTTATCTGTGCATGTAGATAACATCACCACTGCTTAAGCGGTGAAGGAAAACATCGTGAGTAAACCGGCGTCCAAGAATCACAAGTTCGACGACATGTGACATCTGCCAACCCGCACTTGGCCGGCGTGGTGGATTATGGCCTGAACCCTCATAGGAGGC
>NW_024045133.1:669113-676503 GCF_012273895.1 Zerene cesonia | reverse complement strand
AGGAAGAGGGGGCAGTCGTGGGGCATTCGGAAACCGGGGCAGGCCTGCCCCATTGCGCGGCGGGGGCACGGGACGGCCACAGAATAAAAATAAGAAGTAGTGTAATAAAATTTTTACAAGTAAACTGTTTTATTTTATAACTAGCCGTTCGCTTCGGCTTCGCCCGTGGTACCTATGTCACTCAGAATGGTGACTCACCCAGGATGCGATCAAAACAAACAAAAATGAAAAGCGCAGGAACATCACGATAGGCAAAATTTTCTTTTTCACGGAAATTCGAGCATTCATTATTTCGTGTAAGTTTCTAAATATTTTGAATGCAACAGCTGTTTATAAAACATATCGGAGATCATAGATAGATCTATGGAAGCAGGCAGGAATCAATCCATCCTTAACTTGCAGAATATCAAAATCGAGTACAGCTGTAAAGTAACAGTCGTTTTCAAGATCCTATCTATTTATTTTGTTTCGTATATTTTATTTTTTTTATTTTGAATCTGTATATTAACACACGAAGCCGGTTATTAATATCTTATACGAGATCACATAGGCATATACATATCACATAGCTACCTTCGGTATTAGGTACTGTTTCAAATCAATCTACCCTAACTTGCATCGCTGCCTCTACTCGCCCATACTGTCTAATTATTTTATAATACTTGGCAACTTACCAAGTACTAAGCATACTACGTGTATTACTTTGTATATGATAAATTATTATCTCCAAATTACGCAACAAACTGAACAATATTGATGAAATTTAGCTCAGATTTTTCACCCATCCATACCATTCTACAACTGTAATTGCCTACCTATTGGACAATAATTATGTCATTAAATGTACATTTAGTGAACTGGCTTTTAATTATTTCCTTTGCTTAGAATAATAATATGTGTTTAATATAATAAATTGTAATATTCATACTTAAATAATTTATATAATATATAGGAATATCGGGTAAAATAAAACAAACTGATCAAAGATTTAATATTGGACTAATATTTAGTAAAATACCATATTATAATAAAATTCATATAAAAATTCAAGTATTTCAGTTTTAAACAATACCTACTAAGACTTGTCGGGGCATAGATAAAATTAAAAGATTTTTAAACAGCCAAATTGTGATTTTTCTATAATACTGGCAACATTTACAATTTAGCCTCCAATGTTTATAGACAAAGAAAGGAGCGTTGAGTTTATAATGATTCTTTCCTACATTTTTTTATTCGTTTTGAGAATTCACACAACACAGACCGTTAAAACAATTTCCACAAACAAATGCTGCCAGCATTAATAATGCAAGAGTACCCGCAATCGTTTCTCCCCAACAAGTCAATTAATTCTAAGATAATACTATTCAAACAACAAAAAATAATCACTCTTAAATAAAATAATAATAAAAAAACTCAAGACTAAAACTACATAATGGTTTACATACATAATTATAAATATATAAAAAACAGTATTGCATAATTTGATAGAAATTTAAATTATCTGTAAAGCTCTGAAACTGTCAAACTACATATTTTTTAATCTATTATATTGATAAAAACGTGCTTGTCTTATGGCGCAAATGGCGCGCTATTCTATACGAGTTCTCAAATGGCATTTCACGCATACCGCCGAATAATTTATTAAAATCTGTTGCATCCGATTATAGTTATTAAAGATTTAAATGTTTCATTTAATGCCTACATCAATAATACTTTTACTATAATCTCAAAACGATCGCTATTTTTTTGCAATACTACTGGTATCTTTAATAATTTACTGCATTTAAATAAGTAAGTACAAACAGGCACAAGATTCTTATAAATTATCGAGCCTCTCACGACTCTCGGCGCGTCACTTGAAGAACTCGTGACAACGTGACGCGATGTTACGCCATCGAAACAAGGGAACCGTTTTACATACTTTTAAATACTTAATTACGGCCAATGTGCAATATGCAAAGCTTATACTATTTTATATTTATAAAAATACTAAAAAAAATCAAACGATACTACACTAAATAAATCGATAATACAAAAAAAAAGTAATACAAAAAACTGTAAAAAATAAATAAATAGGAATTCAAAAATATATCAAAACAAGCGGGAATCTATCTAAAAGCATCCACAGTTTCTCCGGGGAAAGTAACGTAAAAAGGAATATTTGGGAATGGCAACATGCCCCGCTTGTCTTTTCTTGTCTTTGGGACATTGTCTTTGGTCGTTTAGTGGAGAAAGTGGTGCGAAAATGTACTTATAAAAATAAAATGACAACACAGAGGCTGACCGGAGTGAGGCAGAGCAATGCCATGCTAGATGTAACGTGGGACCAACTCTACCAGAGTCCTATGTATATTATAATGCCAGACGAGTATACAAATAGTTGAATGATTCGGTTTTTAAACAGACCAAGTCCCACACTACAATCGAGTCTGCACAACTACAGTATAAAACGCAATAAAGGTTTCAAATTCATTTTAATATCTCCACAATTGTCTAAAATAATTAATCGCATGAAACAAACGGGGAGCAAAATGTAAAAGCACTATTTTTATATAACAAAATTTCATTAATACTGATCGTTTCGATAAAACATTTAAATGGGAAAATTTTATTCGACAAAATTGGACAAAACGACCTCAACCGATACATCGAGTATAGAAAAAAAAATTGTAATTAAAAATTTACATTATAAACATTGATAATACCTTCAAATTATTTAGCTAGAGTTCGAGTCCGGCGCCAAATGTAACGTCAACTGCGACAGCTCTAGTGTTGCCACGCTCACACAAGGTCAACTCACTTTCACCAAAAGGTCGACACGGCATTTGGCGCCAAAAGCGAAATTAACAAAATTGATTGTAGTTTACAACAAGTTAATGAAATAACCGTCTATAAAAATATATAATTCTAATTTGAAATAATAGTTAAAACCGACCCGCTCCATTTACGGCTAATCAAGCAACCTAATTATTTAAATAAATTCACATCTGAATTGCTATACGAAAAAAATATTGTCTATGGTACGTATATTTTTAATTACACACGTCTTGGAGTCGGTTCATTTAAAATTTACTAAAAAAATATTTTCCTATGCACCTTCCCGGCCTGTCGAAATTCCCAAACAATGTGTCAATTAGAAAAATACTTAAACGACAGTGCAAGAAACATTTATACAAACATAATATATTGTCTAGCAACATTATAAGGTATAAGGTACTATGTTTTATCATACTTCAACTAGGTTAGGTAATGAATTGCGCTACTTTCACTATTTTATTTATAATAATGTAATAATTTCACTAAAATTTCTATTCACTTGAAATTCACAAGCCTGTTCGCTTAGGCGAATAATGCTAAGTAAAAATTTTCTAATTTCGGTCCGCCTCCGATAAGTCGATATAAAAACCATTTTTTTTTTTTGCGGATTTTCTCCTTTTTTTACTAAGAAACAACGTACGATACTATGTACATGCAAGTGAATGTGCAAAAAAACACACAGGACGAGACGAGGGGACAAAAATCGTATAACAACAATAATTTCGTTAATCCAAACATTAGCTACTAAGTTATCAAAAAAGTACAAATTCCATTTCAAAAAATGTATAAGAAAAGATCCGCTATGCCCCCCGCGCCGTGTACCTCACGTGATATGCTAATGCGACAAAATTACTATCTAAAAAATGGAAAATATAGCATTGAAACAGCTACTATCATTAGAAAACAGACAACTTACAACAAGAACAAATAGCCCGAAGCGGCCGTAAACAAGGAACCGAGCAAAACCTCCTACAAACTACAACTAAAAGCGCCCCGCGGATAAACTGGTCAAAACAACTAAAACTAAACCTTCAACAAAAAAACACGTACATCGAGTAGAAATTAAAAGACAATCGAAACCGAGACCTCGGGGCGGTACAATCCTCAAACAAACAAGCTAAACCTTCGTAATAATTACAAATAATAATATATTATAAGACAATCAAAATTGAAAAAGCCAAGAAACTCTTCCACCAACTAGCAGTGCAGTCAAATCGTTCAAAGTCTTGCGACGCCACCTGCCGAGGAACCACTCGCCACACAGACTACATATCCCATCCAAACACCTCGGTTTATTCAGCTACCGCCAAACACTTAGGCGAGGCCCACCGGGGGGAGACCCTGGTCCGGGGGCCGATTTATTTTCAACGTAGAGACATCTAAACGCCAGCGTCAGCTAACAACGTTGCGCGCGTAAAGTAAAACAATCACGTCCGAATTCACATTAATCGTTTTTTTTTTATAAAAATATAAAAATACAAAATGGGACAGTGCGACCACACCACTCTCTGACATACACGCAACCAGCCGCACCACAACTACGAGGTTAGGGGGCACTTCAAACGATTTCACCAAAGTATTGAGCAATTTTAGAGAAAAAAATCGGGGAACCGGAAAATGCACACACAGCACACACCGACCGGAGCAATACTAAAGGACAGCATCCGCTAGCGAGCAACGCAACTAGAGCCCGGCGAACCGGGAGACAGAGTGACAAGTATCGTCAGATTGCAACCTACAGAAGAGGAAAAGTCACGTGCAAAACCGAAATGTCAAGATTGAAGATATGAAATGGACAGTGCGAAGAGTTCAGTGATCGGGGCGGTTAGTGCTACAAAAATATTATCCTAATAGTCTAATTTAAGAGGGAAATGTTATTCCGTGCTGAGTTCCGCTAAATTTCGTATCACTAAGAGGAGCCATTCGCACGTGTGTGCATTTTTAAACTCTCGCGCGTTCGCCGCCGTCCCGCAGAGCGAGCGACACCTACACTAACAAAATAACATATTCGATTCGTACTTTCGTCTACATAATTGATTAATACTCCAACAGTATCGGTTACGGCGCGCCTGTGGGACAGCGGCGCGCGCGCCAGTCGCGGCGGAAATTTCGCTAAATCTCTTCTAATCATAGATTGTCTACTTAAATTTAACAGTCGATCAGTTTCATCTCAATATCTAACCGCTATTTAAAATATATATTTGAAAACTCGCTACGTAAAACTTTATTGAGATGAAAACAAGGGACGCCGTTTCAATATACCGACTGGGACAGGGACAAATACAGTTTTGAAAACCATTCGACTCCAAACGAAACCGATACGGGAGGGGTAACCGCCAACTCGTCCGCCGCACAAGGCACTTCGCCTCACTACAGAGAAGACACGACACGAAAAAACTTTTTACAAAAACCATGAAAAAAATCGTCGAAAAACACGTCATAGTCTTATCTACAGTCTATAAACTTCCGTGGTCGGTCGGGATACGAAATCTGTATCCGAATTAAGTACATATCTCTCAACAGCCGTACACGCGAACTTGGATGGATGGATGGGTGAACAGCGAACACCATCCACCGCTCCACACAGATGTTCCAATCGTCCATGTAGAACCATTCAAATCGAAACTCATTTACACCACACCAATATAATTCAAAAGAATGCAGCACAATCAATTACTATTACCGGCAGATAGTATAGTCGGTTGATAACGATGATAATTCTATACAAGTCTAAAGTTCCTTTAAAAATTTGATTAATCGCAAGGTTCGTAATTTAAATAGACCACAACGATGATAAGACTTATAATTTACCGTCCGTACGTAATTATTATATTTCGTCTAACATTAATATCCAATTAGATCTGCACAGATAAGTTCCAAACGATTTGCGCTTTGACGATAGACTCGAAGATGCAAAGAACCTCCTAGCCACACCGGGCCCCGGGTGTGCGGGGCCTCTACAGGGCGCAAATCGGACCCTACGACAATTGATTATATATTATATCTAAACTACCATCTATTGCACTATCCCGGCGGATCAAAAATATTTCCTTTATCAATAATATTACATAATATTATATAGAATACATACATACATACATACGTACTAAGAGACTAAAAATAAAACAAATAACCGCGAGCACTACAGCCAAATATGGTAACGTCTCATACATTTTTGTACTAACACCAGTCCGCACCGCCTCCCAAACCAAACACGGCAGCGACTTAGGAACAAAACCATCCCGAACGCAGCAGCATCCCGGCCGCAGCATCCCGGCCGCAGCGCCGAGAGCGACCCATCGAGTATCACAACGAAAACGAAACAACAACGCAAAGCGACGCCGCGTCGCCGGCGAGAGTCGACAACAATATCCAAAATGGGGGGGAGAAAAAACACAAACCAACTCGATACGTGGGGGGGATAAAAATTGGGAAAATTCACTCTAGCTACGCAGGTACAATTATTCCGAGAAATGACTTTCCACTTATTACTTAGTTTAATCTTAATATAGGGGCTGGCGCGCGGCCGAACCGCATCCGCCGCGGCGCAGCCTAATATAGAACCTTATCCAACCGACTGACGACTAAGTGTTTTGGATATATTTCGCTTACCGAGCCGCCGCGTTTCGAGTCCGCGCGCGATATTGCGACGCAAGAGCGAAACGCGACACCCGCACCCGAATACTAATATATTTTGCTTAAAATTACGTTAAACTTTGGATAATGTTGCCTTCACTAGTCTACGCGCCAATCCCACAACCGCCAGCCGACTTGACACTGACATCAAACGTCATCTGCGCCACAGATAAACAAACTGTCAAACACCAGTTGACAGACTGCGTCACCTGCGCCACAGATGAGCAATCTGTCAAACGTCAATCGCCAGATCGGCCAAGAGCTGTGAAACCGGCCAAAGAGTCGTTAATCGACGTATAAGTCCGCGCGGGCAGAGCGGCCGCCATCTTGCCGCGCCACAAACACGCGGCACTACAAGCCGTCATCGTATCTTAATGTGTTACTGTCAAATGGCGCGCGCGGCAAAATGGCGGCCGCCTCGGCGCCAACCGCGTATGGACACTACAAGTTATCTAATATCCGCCCGAGGGGGAGGCATCCCGCTCTCTCGCATTGTTTATCATAAAAGTACAGTCATATTTATTCAGCTTCAACAAACTATTCTCAATTCTGGTTTATCAACATTTGACAATGCAAGCTGCGATATTATAACGCCTATCTCCTGCGTGCGTTAGGTGTTACAAATAAAATAAAATATCAATATTGTAGCTGCGACAAACGCTGATAAATCACACGTGTTGGTTGAGAAGAGTTTTACACAAGCCTCTCCGGCTGTCACGGTAGAGTAGATGGATGCATTTGCTAGTATCGAGCTAATTATGCCGCTATCAAGTTACATCTAGGCTATCTATAATAAATCCTGGTTTAATCAGCAGGTTCGTATTCAATCCTTCAACTGTCAAACGCACCATCTACTTGTACAGTATTAAAGAATTCAATCTAGCACAATCTCATTCAACAACTCCTTTCCATCATAACTAACCCCCCGTCCCCCATT
>NW_024045133.1:665572-668113 GCF_012273895.1 Zerene cesonia | reverse complement strand
ACAGCATTATGATATTTAATGAATTAAATATTAATATGAAAAGTAATATACAAAATACATAATCCGTAAAACTCGAGGCCTGTTTGTCATTGACACACTCCAACAAATCTGACTGCATGATGAATACCAAACTCACATAATAATAGTTAAGAATAGGCTGGTGGTGATGATACACAGCAAACAAACATGAAAACAAATGACACAAATAGTACAAAAGGCGGTCTTGTCACCTGCGGTGATTTCTACCAATCGACACGGGGTACAGGGTGTGAAATTAGAAAGATTATAAATAAAAATCACAACAATAATTAATGTTTTTGACGGTTTTATAGCTGTTTTTTCATTTCATGTCAGTGTAATACTAAAAATCTACTAAAATTTCACAATTCATACATCACAATGTGGCATTAATTTATAACTAGCTGTGACCCGCGGTTGAAACCGCGTAAGTCCGTATCCCGTAGGAATATCGGTATAAAAAGTGCCTATGTGTTATTTCAGATGTCCAGCTATCTACGAAGCAAAATAGTGTTATTATTCACCAATAGATGTCAGGAAAAAAAAACCCGAATAAGACACGAATATGACATTTTCTAAAAAAAATTCCTAGCTAGATCGATTTATCGCCCCCGAAACCCCCTATATACTAAATTTCACGAAAATCTTTAGAGCCGATTCCGAGATTCCAATTATATATATATATATATACATATATATATACAAGAATTGCTCGTTTAAAGGTATAAGATTTTTGTTATATCCAATTAAATTAGCAAAACAAAATTGTATAAATAATATCAAATTAATACATAACACATATATAACAGTGTTATAAACCATAGAAACACGTTTTAAATCCACAGTAGAGGGTCCACTGAAAACCAGCGTCGTGTGAGCGTTACTGCAGCACGGATTGAGCTGAGTTGGCTTCCCTTTTTCAATATATATTATTACTAGCTGCACGCCCCGGCTTCGCCCGGGTAGTCTTTTATCGTAATTAAGATAATATAAACTATCCTATCTCTCAAGTTGGATCGAACTGCACATGGTGTGCGAATTTTATTATAATCGGTTAAGTGGTTTAGGAGTCCATTGAGGACAAACATTGTGACACGAGATTTATATATTATATTAAGATTTATCGAGCGAATAATTTTTTTTTTTTTAGTTCTGTCCTTGAAATAAATGTATCTTCTTTCTTTCTTATTTCTTTCAATATTTACCAATTTTTCAGGGTATGATGTTCCCCCCCTCCCTTTACGAATATGTGGTGAAAGACCAGGGCAAGGATATGATCCTGGTGCTCAACAAAATCGACCTGGTGCCAGCGCCGGTGGTTGCTGCCTGGAAGGAATACCTAACCTCCACGTGCCCCGGATTGAGGGTGGTTTACTTCACGTCGTGCCCCGGATACAACTTGGCCGGGGCAAATTGCGATAAGGCCGGTGAGTTTAGGGCGTATTAACCGATTTTGACCGTTTCCCATAAAACGTATCACACTATTACAATATCACAATAATATTATAAATGTGAATGTTTGATTGTTTGGATGTTTGACCGTCAAACACGCAGAAACTACTGAACGGATTCTGGTGAAATTTAATACACAGTTAGGATATGAGCTGACTTGGGTGATAAGATACTTTTTATCCCGATTAAATGCTCCCCTGGGTAAACAGTTTTAATTGTCGCCTTCTTCTATATTTTATCTATTTTTTCTATATATTGGTACAACACTAGTTTGAATCTAAATATGCATAACTCAAAGGTGACTGACTGACATAGTGATCTATCAACGCCCACGCCAAACCACTGGACGGATCGGGCAGAAATTTTGTATGCGGATAGATGTAGAACGTAGGCAGCTGCTAAGAAAGGATTCTGACAAATTCTACCGCCAAGGGGATGAAAGTTTGTACCCCGAAAATTTATTAAAACCGCGCGGGCGAAGATGCGGGCTACAGCGAGTTATATATAAAAAAAATAAAACTCTTCTCTCTTTCTCTTTTCCGTTTCGTGTATGGAACGGAGAAAAGGAAGAGGTAAGGTAGTAATAAATCTGCTAAAGTAATTATAAATTCTTTTCGTTTACGATAATGTAGGAGGTGCTCAGGATCTCAATTCGGGCGTACTTTTGCGGCGGGCGTGTTTGTTACCCCATAACTGTCGAATTAGTGAACCGGTTTTAGGGAATCTGTATTTATTCGAAATCTAGTGTCTCCCGTGTGGATTGCTGTTAAAAATAATCATATCAATGTATATATATATATATCGATAATCTAATAATTTAATGTTCGCTCCAACTACCCTCACTTTGTTAATAGTCCTTGTGACTGGAATCGCAGTACATTCGGACCAGTAGTGACCTGAAATTAGTGCGTTCAAGCAAACAAACAATCAAGCAAACTAACAAACAAACAAACGAACAAGCTCTTCATCTTTATAATATTATTATATATTATATTATATGCCCTAAGTCAGTTGACCCATGACGCTGTTGATTCTGCCAGAACCCAGAAGGAAGATGGATAGATAAGAGAG
>NW_024045133.1:661585-665562 GCF_012273895.1 Zerene cesonia | reverse complement strand
ACTGGCTGCGATTTGCTAACAACTGAATTAGGCAGTTGTGTAGAATCGCAGTACATTCGGACCAGTAGTGACCTGAGATTAGTGCGTTCAAGCAAACAAACAATGAAGCAAACTAACAAACAAACAAACAAACAAGCTCTTCATCTTTATAATATTATTATATATTATATTATATGCCCTGAGTCAGTTGACCCATGACGCTGTTGATTCTTCCAGAACCCAGAAGGAAGATGGATAGATAAGAGAGAAGAAAGAAGATTCAACTCGGCCTCCCTTCTTATTTCTAACATATGAATATTTAATTTGCAGGTCTCCAAGTCCGTAGGCGCAAGGGAAGGCAGAGGATGTGCGCCGAGGGAGCAACGAAGATTCTGGAAGCGTGCAAGGATATTGTGAAGGGGGAAGTGGATCTCGGATCGTGGGAGAGAAAGATCGCCGAGGAGAGCGGGGTGGAGTTCGAGGATGAGGAGACGGAAGTCGGTAAGGGTGGAGGAAGAGGTTGGCGGGGTGTTGGGTAGGGAAGTTAACTTTTCAGTGGGGGAGTAGAGTGGAAGTTTTGAAGTCGATAACAGATTTTTGTTGGACCTACAAGTCGGATTGAAATTATATCTTTTCAGCTGCTTATAGGGGAAGTTTAGTGGGGAGAAGAGAAAATAAGACTGTTTATAATTTACTGTTCTAAAACATTGCGGTCGCGAAGTGATGAAGTGAAAGGCGCTCGTCGGGACAACCGAGGCCAGCTGACCGTCAGTTACATATATAATGTTTTTTTTTTATGTCACAGTCGGCAATGGAGCTGGTGGGTCGCCTGATGGTAAGCGCTACCACCGCCCATGAACATTTGGAGAGGCGAAAGGTCTGCTATTGACCTTTACAAATGGATACACCTCTACAAATGGATTGCCGACTTTAATTGGGAAGGGATTAGGATGGGATTGATGGGAGGAATAAAGGAAAGGACTGGGAAGCAAAAGGATATGGGCCTCCGGCTCCCCCACTCACCGTACGAAACACAATAGCAAGCTATTATTTCACGCCGGTTTTCTGTGTGTGTGTGGTACTTCCCCAATTCGTGCCGAAGCGCGCTCGAATCTCACAATAAAAATGTGAAAAGAAGTCACATTCACCGTGGGTTCATACAACTACAAAAAATCCTTTTTATTGTATTTTGAAAGAAAGAAAGATCTTTCTTTCTTTCTTTCTTCTTCTTTCTTCTTTCTTCTTTCTTTTACAGGCGAGACGATCCTCCAGCAAGCGGACACGTCGTTCTACACGCACGAGAAATACAAAAACGGCGTGCTGACCGTCGGCTGCGTGGGGCAGCCCAACGTGGGCAAGAGCTCGCTGATGAACGCCATCATGGGCCGGAAGGTGGTCTCCGTCTCGCGGACGCCGGGCCACACCAAGCACTTCCAGACGATCTTCCTCACGCCGCAGGTGAGTTTGCGCCTTGCTGCCGTGTGTTAAGGTTGTTATTCGCTTGAATGGAAGCGGTTTGGACGCTGCAAGCGACTTTAATAACTTTTAAACGCTACAACTTAGTTTGTACCTTATTGCAGTTCTATAAGTCTCATTTTTGTTTGAATAAAAGTTTTGGTCGCTACAAAAACGCTTATATACGCTTTATAAAGTTTTATACGCCGCAACTGAGTTTGAACCTCATTGCAGTTTGTTTAGTCTCATTTTTGTTTTAGTAAAAGTTTTGGTCGCTGCAAGTGATTTTAAGCTGTATGACTGCGTGTTTAGACTCTTTTTTGCTGACATAATACTTTTATACGCTACAAGTGAGTTTGAATAGGTTATCGTTTTGTTTGGGTGTGTGAGTTCGAGTTTCGCTTGTATTTTTAATTCTATCTCTCTCTCTCTCTCTCTCTCACACACACACACACACTCTCTCTCTCTCTATGTCGGCTTCGATGTCGACAACTCTAGGCTCAATTGAATACAACTCTAGGCTCAATTGAATACTTTCAGACAATTCTGATATATAGCGCAAGCGAATTCGAACCTTATTTCTAAGCGCTTAAGATGTATTTTCCTTACACGTGATACATTTATTTTTGAGCCTGTCCGGTTTTTTGTTTATGAGCCTTATCCTTAGGGAATATGTTTTAATCTCGTTTACCGGTTTTTGTGACGAAAAAGTTGCTTTCTTTTTTTCTTTAATTATTTTCAGAACCTTTTTTTGTATATATACCCGTTGTTTGTTTGTTTGTCCGTAGGTGCGTCTGTGCGACTGTCCCGGCTTAGTGTTTCCGTCGATGGTGCCTCGTTCCATACAGATACTGATGGGTTCCTATCCCATAGCGCAGTTGAGGGAGCCGTATACAACCATCAGGTGAGGTCAACTGTTTGCAATTATATAATATGAAAGTAAGAAATAAAGAAATAATGATTATTTAACATCACCACATTTACACACAGTTAAATTAAAATTAAAAAGTGAACTTATGACTAAACGGTGTGGTGCTAGAAAGGGTAACTACTCAGCATGTGCTACGCGCAATGCGCAGCGCTGATTATCAGTGGCCCCTTGTTGGAGTGCCAGTCAGAAGAAATAAACATACATGCATACATTATATAAGCAATACAAACATACTTATAGATATTTTAAAAGCAAATTGGTATTTAAACTAAATATTATACATATATCTATCTGTCTGTCTTTCTATGTATCTATCCGTCTATTTATATATCTATCTTTTTACCTTTCTATCTTTTATTTATCTATCTATCTTTTTATCTCTCTATTTGTCCATCAATCTATCTATCTGTATATCTACTCATCTATCTATTTAACTATCTGTTTATCTTTTCATCGATTTATCTATCTCTTTTATACACTTATATAAAACTAGCTGCGCTCCGCGGTTTCACCCGCGTAAGTCCGTATCCCGTAGGAATATCGGGATAAAAAGTTGCCTATATGCTATTCCAGTTGTCCAGCTGTATACGTACCAAGTTTCATTGAAGAAAGAAAGAAAAGAAAGAAAAGCATTTATTTGACACAGACATACACACACACACAACAGATCAAACAGAAATAACAGAAGCATACAATAAAAAACAAATATATAAGAGGAAAAAAATAGATAAAAATAAAAATTTACACTTAACAATTATGTGTGGCTGCGTGTGCCAAAAAGGGATGCCACTCAGGAAACCTGAGGCTTAACGCCTCAGCTCTGATTTTCAGTGGCACCCTTTCGACATCTGCTATCGGTTCAGCAGTTTTTGCGTGAAAGAGCAACAAACACACACACATCCTTACAAACTTTCGCATTTATAATATTAGTAGGATAATAGAATTGTTCTCTTAGACCGGTTAAATGTGCTAGCATATCGGAAATCTATATAATATCCTATCACTTTTCCAGATATCTGGCCGAGCGTCTCGACCTGCCCAGACTCCTGCGCATCGACCACCCGGAGAACGATGACACCTGGTCGCCCAGAGATATATGCGACGGGTGGGCCAAGAAGCGTGGCTACCTCACCGCTAAAGCCGCCAGGTGGGTGAGAGAGAGAGTGAGAAAGTGAGAGAGGGAGAGATAAAGAAACAGTGTGAGAAAGAGAAGGAAAACGATAAAAAGCTGCAGAGACTAGTTGAAAAGACCAAAAAAAACTGTAAAAAATAACAGCAAAAAAAACCTTATGCATTTTATATATAAGTCTAGAAAGGCCGAAAGGATTTAAAGATTCAATTAAATTTTTATTTGTTCGTTTTGCGTAGAAAAATAGATAAAATAAATTAAACTTAGAAATTACACTTAAACCATGATTACATAAGTCCTATTTAAGTAAAACCTCGGTTGCCTGGTAGAGATCACCGCTGCGTGATAAGGCCGCCGATTGTACTATATTGTTGTCGTGAAGTGTTTCCATTCGTGTTTTCGTTATTTTTTTATGCCATAGCGGGCAGCTGAGCTGGTGGTTCGCCTGATGTAAAGCGATCACCACCGCCCATAAACATTCGC
>NW_024045133.1:656368-660585 GCF_012273895.1 Zerene cesonia | reverse complement strand
GTGTTTCGTACGGTGAGTGGGGGAGCCGGAGGCCTATTTCCTTCTCCTAGCCCTTCCCAGTCCTTTCCTTCTTCCCATTTATCAATCCTTTCCTCATCCCTTACCCTTTAAGAGCGGGCAGCACATTCTCAGAGGTATAGGGCCTCTGGGAATATTCATGGGTGGTGGTGATCGCTTACCATCAGGCGAACCACCAGCTCAGTTGCCCGCTATGACATAAAAAATAAATGTTATTATACACTAGCTTTTGCCCGCAGCTTCCCCCACGCGGTCGTAATAAATTTTCATGGTACAAACTGTCATGCCATATTTTACCCCCTTGAGGGTAGAATTTATCAAAATCCTTTCTTAGCGGCTGCCTACGTCATAACATCTATCCGCATGCCAAATTTCAGCCCGATCTGTTCAGTGGTTTGGGCTGTGCGTTGATAGATCTCTATGTCAGTCACCTTTGAGTTATCCCTCCCTCTTTAAAAAAACTCATTGATCATTATGAGCATACAGACACACAGACGGCAGAAAGCGACTTCGTTTTATACTATGTGTTGTATTCTTTTAGGCTGGACACATACCGAGCGGCTAACAGCATTTTAAGGATGGCGTTGGACGGGAAAATCTGCCTGTGGCTGCGTCCGCCTAACTTCACAGACGAGAGAGGTGAGTTCATATTTACTTATATGTTACTAGCTGCGCCGCGCGGTTTCACCCGCGTAAGTCCGTATCCCGTAGGAATATCGGGATAAAAAGTTGCCTATATGTTGTTCCAGTTGACCAGCTGTCTACGTACCAAATTTCATTGCAATCGGTTCAGTATTCTTTGCGTGAAAGAGCAACAAACACGCACACATCCTTACAAACTTTCGCATTTATAATATTAGTAGGAAGGATAGTAGAATTTAATTTTTAGTTTTATAGCATTGAAATGCTTTATAAATGAGAAATTTTGGCGGAGAAATATGGCGCGGGGTGCCCCTCAGGCACATGAAACCGAAAGAGTAGAAGAAATTCGATTACTGTGGCAGGATCACGGGTGGCCGAGAGGCTAGGCGTTGCTACGGTTAGGCAAGAAACGCAGGTTCGAATCCTGCCTCGTGATCAAATTTTTTCTATTCTTTCAAAATTTCTTATAGGATAGTAGAATGTTTTGTATCATGTCATGTCCATTAAAGTGTTCTTTCTTTCTTTGTTAATCTAATTTTAAAAGAAGGAAACAGATTCTCTTTCTTTGATAATTAGATTATTATACCAATAACTGCTGCACCGCTGTTCTGCCTTATTCTTATCATTTAGGGGTATGAAAAATAGATGTTGGCCGATTCTCATAGATACCGGATAAGCACCAAAAAATTTCATCAAAATCGGTCAAGCCGTTTCGGAGGAGTATGGAAACGAAAACTGTGACACGAGAATTTTATATATTAGACTAGCTGCACCCGGCAAACGCTGTTCTGCCTTACTCTTATCATTTAGGGGTATGAAAAATAGATGTTGGCCGATTCTCATAGATACCGGATAAGCACAAAAAATTTCATCCAAATCGGTCAAGCCGTTTCGGAAGAGTAAGGCAACGAAAACTGTGACACGAGAATTTTATATATTAGATTTTATACCAATTAATTTTTCGTATATCCCGCAGAGAAATTCGAAAAATGCGACGAGATAAAATACGTGAAGTGGGTGCAAGCGCTCACGCGGGACGCGTCCGCGGCGGTGACGTCATCGTCGGAGGGGGACGGCGATAGCGCGGACAGCGACGGCCGCGAGAGCGAGGGGGACAGCGATAGCGGCGGCGATACGGCCGAAATGGCTAATAAATTCGCCGCGTTAGCTAATGAATAAATGTTTTAATGTAGTTTTTTTATATTGTTTTTTTTTTAATATAATGATTTAATAAAAAAATGGCTTGATTTAAACTAATTTGCTGCAGGAATTATTGTTTTTAAGACATGTTTAATGGAGGCGAATTTAATTTGATTTCATAATTCAAATATATTTCCATGGAAATGTATACGTATTTCTATGGAAATTTTTGCATGTTGTTTATATATGCTACTAGCTTTCCGCCCGCGGATTCGCCTGCATGGTAAAACAAAAAGGTAAAGATATAGTCCCGTGGGATTCCCGGTATTGAGTCACGTTCATATAATTTCTAGGATAAAAACTATCCTGTGTCCTAACTCGGGTTTAAACTATCCCTGTACCGAATTTCATCCAAATCGGATCAGTAGTTTAATCGTGAAGGACGGACGGTGACTTTCGCATTTATACTATTTATAATTTATCCATATTTAGCATTATATAACTTTTGTCTCTCGGATCGCGATGGCGTTTAGACATATATATACATATATATCTAGTTTATTATTAGTATTTTCTTGTGTTTGATTTCACGCGAGTATTATGCATTTAGAAATTAATAAGTTTTTAACGGATTTTAAACGCGCTTTATTCATTATATTATTAACCCGACGTTTCGAACACTTTACAGCGAGCGTGGTCACGGGGAGCGTCAGTCTCCCCAGTATAATAAATAAATCGCTTTTAAAATCCGTTAAAAAGTTTTTAGTTTATTTTATTAGTATAATTAATAATTTCAAGTGTACTAGGCGCGCAGAAAGAAAGCATCAAAATCGGTTGAGTAAGTTTAATGATTTCGGTATACAGACACACAGACGACGGCGGAGAGCGACTTTATTATATAATATGTAATGATGGTTTATGATTATCATAACATAGTATAAAGCAAAGTCGCTTTCTCAGTCCCTATGTCTGTATGTATGCTTAAAGATTTAAGCATACAGAATTACGCAACGGATTTTGATGGGATTTTTAAACAGATAGAGTGATTGAAGAGGTAGGTTTATATGTATAATAATATCTATACTACTCCAACTTAACACATGCGAAGCCGCGGGCAAAAGCTACCCAATAATACTTAACTATCTAAATACTATATTTTTAATATTACTCCAATATGAATATAATTAGCCTAGCGGTCCGCCCCAGCTTCGCCCGTGGTACATATATAGCCTATAGCCTTCCTCAATAAATGGGCTATCTAACACTGAAAGAATTTTTAAAATCGAACCAGTAGTTCTTGAGATTAGTGCATTCAAACAATCAAACTCTTCAGCTTTATAATATTAGTATAGATTGCGTCGTTATTCTAATGAAATGTTTACATTGCAGCTCGATAACTATGTGATAGTTTGTAAATGTTAACTTATTAAGTATTGTATTTTTAATAAATTATTAACTCGAATTGTGTTTTATTTCACACTAGCTGTTCGCCCCGGCGTCGCCCGTGGTACATATATAGCCTATGTCACTCATTGGAGCTGCAGCTTTCTAATGGTGAAGGTTTTCTTTAAATCTATTTTGGGAGTTAGAATTTTCTATTGTGGGAGTCGAGCACGCTTCGGCACGAATTGGGCCAGCTCGCACCGGGGAAGTACCACACCCCCACAGAAAACCGGCGTGAAATAGTGGCATGCCATTGTGTTTCGTCCGGTGAGTGGGGGAGCCGGAGGCCCGTTTCCTTTTCCTCATCCGTCCCAGTCCATTCCTTCTTTCCAGTCGTTAATCCATTCCTTTTCCCTTGCCCCAAAAAAGCGGGCAGCGCATTCGCAGAGGCCCTACCTTTGCGAATGTTCATGGGCGGTGGTGATCGCTTACCATCAGGCGAACCACCAGCTCAGTTGCCCGCTATGATATAAAAAAAAAATCGGTCCAGTAGTTGTTGCGTGAAAACATTACAAACATGCATACAAATCTGTTTAATATTAGTATAGTTTACATACCTCGAAATTTCATTCATGAGAGAAGTCAGGGCGCAAAGCTAGTGTCCATTACCATTATATTCATAGATTGATATATATTTATTGAACAAAGCAAAGCGAATTTTGTTGAAATAATTCTACGTCTATATATAATCTATGGATCTTACAACGGAACCCCTTTTACAGGGCCGTATTCATCCTTTTGGGGTAGTTTTCCTTTCAATTTTGCCTAAAAATGCTGTGTGTTTATAGACAATAATTTTATTTCTTTCTTTCTTTCTTTCTTTCTAAAATTTCGAGTTTCATGAACAAATTGGCTTTGGTATCATAGGTTAAAGAAAAATGTTTTCTGTTACTTATTAGCTATTATACCTAGTCTTGCCATAAATATTGTAATAAAGAAAAAAGAAAATTGTTAACTGCAAATAACATTTATTA
>NW_024045133.1:647074-655368 GCF_012273895.1 Zerene cesonia | reverse complement strand
GTAATAAATGTTATTTGCAGTTAACAATTTTCTTTTTTCTTTATTACAATATTTATGGCAAGACTAGGTATATCATTAGGTATAAAGAGTGCTCTGCCGATGGTTTAGTATACTCAATGGTACTTACAGTTTCGCAAACGCTGATTACAGAAAAATATACTTAAACAAAGAGACGACGTACACGGTACAACGTTCCTCATTTGTCAAAAAATTTCAGTTTACGTCGCTAGCTTCGCTCAGCTGACATATACCGCTCCGCTAATGTGGTCATTGTGCCCCTGAAAACATGATCTTAAACGCAAGAGTGCGTGCGGGTGGCAACAGTGCACGGGGGGTGGAGGGGTGTACACAGCGCTCTAAGAATTCATCTTAGTAAAAATGCATCGGGGATTTTACGACTAATCTTTAAAAAGTATATTATAAGTTACTTTGAGCATAGGACACCATCGGTTGGACATCACTATATAGTATAAAACAAAGTCGCTTTCTCTATCCGTATGTCCTTATGTATGCTTAAATCTTTAAAACTGCGCAACGGATTTTGATGGGGTTTTTTTAATTGAAAGGATGATTCATGACTTTTATTCATAAATTATTAACCCGACGTTTCGAATACTTTGCAGCGAGCGTGGTCATTTAAAACACAAAACAAATTTATACATAAACGATATTTACTTTTTTTATACATAAGGCATTGATGGATGCTGTTTATTGTGTATAGGTATTAATTGTGAAAAAAATTGTTAAACGGTGCTTCTCATTCTATCGTTTAACAAATAAATTTATGTATTATTCACAAATAAATTTGAAAACAGAATGTCAATGGACGTCTTAAAAGTTCTAGAATAATATATATAGAAATTATACATCTATCTAAGCTTATTTTATTAAGCTGACGAGTTTGTTTGTTTGTTTGAACGCACTAATCTCAGGAACAACTGGTCCGATTTGTAAAATTCTATCAGTATTAGATAGCCCATTTATTGAGGAAGGCTATATTTGTACCACGAGGCAGCCCGCTAGTCTTTAATAAGTCTTTTATACAAAAAAGCTCCCCGATTCCCCGGGGGAGATGTACTCCAGATACTACAATAGAACCAAGTGACATTAATTTCCTATCAAAACATAAAAATAATTAGTCAGCGGAATGAACAATTAAAGAGTTCTCGAGTAACAAGAGAAAAAGTCGAATTGTGAGCTTTTCTTGGAAATGACTTTCTATTTAACAATAATTATTTAAAACAGTATACTTAACCATCTTAAATTATTCAGAACTGGACCAAATTTAAATCGGTTTACATGGCAGGTACCAGCTTTCAAATAAAAAAAGAATCATAAAAATCGCTTCACCCAATCGAAAGTTCTGAGTTATCAAAGACAAAAACGGTGGTAGTCGAGCACGCTTCGGCACGAATTGGGCCAGCTCGCACCGGGGAAGTACCACACCCCCAAAGAAGCGTGAAATAGCATACTGCTGTGTTTCATTCGGTGAACGGGAGAGCCGGAGGCGTATATATCTACTATTCCTTACCCTTCCCAGTCCTTTCCTTTATCCCTATCGTCAATAATTTCTTAATCCCGTTCCAATTTGAAGTCGGTAATCCATTTACAGAGCCATAAGGTCTGCAATCGACCATACGCCTCTCCAAATGTCCATATGCGGCGGTAGCGCTTACCATCGGGCGACCCACCAGCTCCATTGCTGACTATGGCATAAAAAAGAGAAAAAGCGAGAAAAAGCAGTCGATTTAATAACCTCTTCCTTTTTGAAGGCGATTTGAAAATAAGTCATATCTTTGCCATTACCATTTTCAGTTACTTATTCATTTTTTATTAGCAGAGATAGAATGCAATAAATTTTTAAGAGATAATGTACAAGTCAAGTTTATAGTTAAAAAACAATCTCTTCCAGGCGCGCTACTTGGCTAGATTATATAACTTATGACGTAAAATGGTAAATAAAATACCATTACTAATATTTATCACTAACATTCGCATTTTTATAAGCTCATCAAGTCATGATCCTATTGTCGAAGGCTTTGAGTTACCAAGACCTACTCAAGAAAAGGTTTCTTACGATTAGATGTATTTTATGAATTATCATAGAAGGCAATAAACATTTTCATTGCAGATAACACAAATAGATAACTAAGTTAGGCTCTACGTTTTCTTAAAGAAATACTTAATTAATTTTCAAATCGTGAAGTCCCTAAGACCAATTCTTCGCTTGAATAAAGATAAGGGACAGTTTAATTTTTATTTATGTAAACGATTTCTGTGTCCTATTATTTGAACTTTTATAGGACTAGCTGCGTCCCGCGGTTTCACCCGCGTAAGTCTGAATCCGTAGGAATATAGGGATAAAAAGTTACCTATGTGTTATTCCAGTTGTCCAGCTACCTACATACCTAATTTCATTGCAATCGGTTCAGTCGTTTTTGCGTGAAAGAGTAACAAATATCCATACATACATCAATCCATACTTACAGACTAGTATTATTACTAGACTACTAAACTAATATTAGTAGGATTCATCAATAACACGTTGATCAATGAGAAAGAAAATTGAGTTTGAGAAAACTCATGCGTGTTATAATAATACATTTAAATATACATTTAATTCAATACATATATTGTACTTATTTTATTTAACTTTCAATACTAGTATCAATTATTAAAGATAACAGATCTAAGGGGTTAGGGTTGAAAGGGTCATATGGTATCCCAAGTTTTATACCTATTTAATTTTAGACACATTCAGCCATCTTGTTCAGTCTAGACTTGATATTAGACAATCATTTATAATGCAGTGGGCGTGCCTCCGACACTCCTTAAGCCACGCCTATCTTATCCCACTACGATTCATTCAGTGTTCCTTGATAACTAACGGAGAGAGGACGTGCGTCTGTCCCGCGAATAATTAATTCAAAAAGTCATTCTATTCTTTAAAAAAATCAGCCTGTGAAACGAAATTTAAATTCAGAATCCAGTGTTCGATTGTGTGACGGTGCAATACAAAGATGTTTTTTTGAATTTCGAATTGTTTTCGCGTTGTTTACTATGTTTGTTTACAAACAATAACACGTGTCTGTGAAGGTCGTTCGTGATTTGTGACTTAATTACATGGTTTGGATAAATTGTTTATGTCAATAACGGGTTGTATTATACATATAGTGAACGGTGACCATTCGTTGTTGAACTAAGTATCTGATATATGGATATTGACATTTTTTTGTAAAAAAGGTGCAATAAATTATTCAAATTGGATTCTAGAGCAACCGCTGACCCCCACGGGGGTCAAAAAACTGGCAAACAAACGAAAACGCTTCTAGTACATCCATTTGAGCCGAGGAATACGGAGAAGCAGAATAAATACCTTTTAGAAACGCCAAGCGATTTAAAAAGAAAGACACCGCTGTTGGAGTTGCCGAAAGATTTTAAGAAACCTAGGCTATACAACAAGGAGGTTTCAAACGAAGTAAATGACGCTGAAATGAAAACAACGCCAATACAAACATCAGAATCGCAGAACTGTCAGAATCAACAGAATCGAAACTGTCAGAATATAAATAACGAGGTTCAAGCCATTCAAAATTCGAATCGCGAACACCAAAGCACCGGCGTCGTATCAAACGGTGTAGACGCGCAAAATTCCAGCCAGAGTCAGAATTTTCAAAATTCGAACGCTTCCCGTCACGGTCAGAATTCGGCCTGTCAGAGTTGCCAGCCCAAGTGCCACCACTGCTGTTGTCAAAGTGTGACCGAACACAAGTGCAATTGTCAAAATCAACCGGTGAAAGTGATATTCGCACCAGCTATGATGCCTTCGATTTTCAACCCGGTACCAGGGTTGCCATATATTTTAAAACCACCTGTGAAGCAAGACAAGGTATGTGTTTTTTTTTACATAATATTAAATGAAATGTTTATTGTATGCTTTATTATACGCTCACAGATACAAATCACACTATCACACTTCATACTAATATTATACCAATATTATTATAAACGTGAAAGTCTGTTTGTTTGGATGTTTGTCCGTCAATAACGCTGAAACCACTGAACGGATTGTCATGAAATTTTGGTATACAGACAGGGTACGAGCTGACTTGGGTGATAGGATACTTTTAATCCCGATTAAATGCGCCCTTGGGATAAAACAGGAGCCGGGACGAGCGGATTACAAACAAATAAGAAAAGAAAACCATTCAGTGTATAATATTTACTTATTTTGTTTATTTATTATTTATTGCATTTATGTAACAGGAGAGAAAAAGAAAAGAGACAAACAGGTAAAATCTTACTTGCTGAAGATGAGAATTTGATATCTGATTTAGTACACTAGCTGTGACCCGCGGTTGAAACCGCGTAAGCGTGCTGCGTAACCGCATCCCGTAGGAATATCGGTATAAAAAGTGCCTATGTGTTATTTCAGTTGTCCAGCTACCTACGAAGCAAAATAGTATTTTTATTTACCAATAGATGCCAGGAAAAAAAACAACCAATAAAACACGAATATGACATTATTTCAGTTGTCCAGCTATCTACGAAGCAAAATAGTATAAAAAAAAAATTCCTAGCTAGATCGATTTATCGCCCCCGAAACCCCCTGTATACTAAATTTCATGAAAATCGTTGGAGCCGATTCCGAGATTCCAATTATATATATACAAGAATTGCTCGTTTAAAGGTATAAGGCCCATATCCTTTTCCTTCCCCTTCCCAGTCCTTTCCTCTATTCCTCTCGCAAATCCTTTCTTAATCCCTTCCCAATTTAAAGTCGGCAATCCATTTGTAGAGGCGTAAGGTCTGTAATCGACTTTACGTCTCTACAAATGTTCATGGGCGGTGGTAGCGCTTACCATCAGGCGTCCCACCAGCTCCATTGCCGACTGTGACATAAAAAAAAAACATAAAAAAAAAAAAAAAAAAATAAGATTTAAAGACAAAATAACACATGTAAAGTATTTCAATCATATCTTTCTTCATTTTATTATTGATAAGATGCAAATAACTTGATTATCTATGATATAATCTATCCTCCAGCAGTATTTCATTGCAATATGCATCTCTCGTTGAAAATAACGATAATTTCAAACTAACCGATTTATTTATGCGTTGTAATAATGTCATCTAAGCATTAGTCTTTGTCATCCATTTTAATAATAATATTATATTATATTAGTTATAATCTATATATATAAAAGAAAGTCGTGTTAGTTACACTATTTATAACTCAATAACGGCTAAACCGATCATGTTGAAATTTGCTACAGTGATAGTTTGAGATACTAGAAAGGACATAGGATAGTTTTTATCCCGGAAATCTAACGGGAACTGGAACTTTGCCGGTACACACCAGGTCTATCTTTCCTGCAACTACGCGGGCAAAGCCGCGGGCGAAATACTAGTAACTTATATAATAATAACAATATTCATTTATTTGAGCAACTACAAAAACTCATTATAACTAACTAGCTGCGCCCTTTCACCCGCGTAAATCTGTATCCCGTACGAATATCGGGATTAAAAGTGGCCTATGTGTTATTCCAATTTTCCAGCTATCTACGTACCAAATTTCATTGCAATCGGTTCAGTAGTCCTTGCGTGAAAGAGCAACAAACACACACACATCCTTACAAACTTTCGCATATATAATATTAGTAGGATAGGAAGTAGGATTACTAGTAGGACATGAAATCAAGTGTGGCATTTACAATATTGCTGGTTTTCCGGCACGCCACGATACACAGTCCGGGGCTTTTTACGCATACATCCGGATCCCGTTGGATTTCTGAGGTAAAAACAATCCCATGACCTTTCTTGAGTCTCAAACCATACCTATACTAACATACAAATAGGTTAAGAGGTTTAGGCATGAAGAGAGGCAGACAGACAGAGTTACTTTCGCATTTATGATATTAGTGATATTAAGAAAGAAAGAAGAAAGAAAATACATTTATTTGTACAAGGTAAAGTTAATAAAAATAATATGATTTACAAAACGTTAAATAAACCTCATGTAAACGGGAGATCCACTCAGCGGATAAGAGTCTAAGCCCATTAAAGGAACTTAGACTTAGTTTTTATTTATACTTAGAGATATTAGTGATGATGATGACGATTTTTTCTGTAATAGCGGGCAACTGAGCTGGTGGTTCGCCTGATGGTAAGCGATCACCCATGAACAGAGCAGAGGTAGGGTCGCTGCAAAGCGTAGCCCGCTTATAAGCGGCAAGGGATAGGGATATGACCACGATTCGAAGGAGGAATGGACTGGGAAGAGTGACAATAAGGGAACGGGCATCCGGTACCCTTATCTGTCGTATGAAACAGTAGCATGCTACTATATCACGCTGGTCTTCTGTGGGGGGTGTGGTCCCAGTGCGAGCTGGCACAATTCGTTCCCATACTTGCTCATTACCAGATTTAAAAGTGAGTAGGTATACGAAGTCCTACTAATATTATAAATGCGAAAGTTTGTGAGGATGTGTATATGTTTTTTACTAAAAGCTACTGAACCGATTGCAATGAAATTCGGTACGTAGACAGCTTGATAACTGGAATAAAACATAGGCAACTTTTTATCCCGATATTCCTACGGGATACGGACTTGCGCGTGTGAAACCGCGGGGCGCAACTAGTAGGACATAATTAAGGATTAATAAAGGACTATAAAAAAAAATAGGCGTATAAGCGTTCAGTGTTTTAGTATGGGATAACAAACATACATAAAAAGGAATATATCGCACGCTGAGAATGAAAGTGACCTAATTCAAAATTTTGGTAAAATGAGTTATATTCATAAAATGACATACAATAAGGTATTCTACCGTCTAGTAAATCAAAAACTGTCAAATTCTAGCTAGAAAAGGAAAAACACATATGTTGTGTCTCTTTATAATCGGCGTATTCCATGCCTCTCCCCGTTAAAGCAGTGACGTATTCAGGGATGTTTCGACATTGACGACGCTATCCCTTTGGTATTTCAATTTTAATGTGACTCAATCCTGAGTACGGCGTTATTTTACCAAAAAATAAGTAAACATTTTGTTAGTGTTCTAATCTTAAAATGACCGTTGTTCATATAAGGTCACTTACGTACTACATGCAGTCTATTTGCTTTGGACTTAAGTCGATTTAAGTCATTTTTGTATTAATAAGCAATTGAAATGCAACGACATATTTAAAATTATGTCTGTACTTTATTAAACGGTTTCTTTATGCAAATGTATTAATTAAAAATACGCCGTTTTAATAATATCTTGATACGCTAACTTCATGACGTATTGAAGTTTATGTCGTTGTTTGAATGATACTTTGTTTAAATATTTATGTTTAGGTCATTATAAGAAGAGTAAATATGAAGCGGAGAGCTGATTTTATTTGACAAATAGTCCAAGAAAATTAAAAAGAAAATAAATTTATGTCTATCTCGGCTTGAAGAGCCCAAATACTAATTCATTCATTGTCATGTCATTTCTATAAAAAATATTCACGCAGGTTGATCCTATGCTCACCCCGTCCAATAATTGTAAGCGGATCTATGTTTCAGCTAGTGCATTAGTCTAATACTTATAGTATATTTAATCTTATGTGGATGATGATTAATAAATAGATATACCTTCCTATTTTTGTTCTTTTTGCTTATCAAATATGCAATAAAGCTCACGTATTCACCTTCCTTCACGACCATTCACCACGATTAGCGACGAACCATCAACTTCGGTTCAAAGTAAAGCAGTACCCAAAGAATCAATGTACCCAATATCAAGATCTTCTTCATCATGTTCCACTTCATCGAGTTCTAGTTCAAGATCAACTTCATCAAATTCATCAAATGCATAACAAAATAGAAATAATTCAGCATCACGTATTTAAAATCATCCAATATCAACGACTAATGCTGACGATGCTGCTGATTGAAATAGACTTTAGCGACGATGATCCCACCTATATAAGCCATAACAGACAAAACACTTACATTTCTTCATCAACCAGTTCCTCGCCATTGCGGCAAAACAAGGACAATGTAATAAAAGGAAATATATTAAAAGGAACTCTTTTCATTGGAAACAAAATAAAATAAATTACTAAGAAACAGCGGTCAAACGTAAAAAGTATGTTTCATCATCCAAAAACAAAAAAAAATTGCTGCTCCTGAATTTAAAGATATTTGTTAATTCCATTTTAAATGTTTTAATAGAATAGAAGAGGCAGAGAGAAAGGTTATTTTTGACAACTGGGTCTTGTATGCTTGAAATTTAAGCATAATATAAACACTCTTAAGCTGA